>NW_026691115.1:300000-545638 GCF_020826845.1 Diceros bicornis minor | reverse complement strand
CCGAGGGCCAAACCGCTGTTGGCTCAGGACTCTGGTCCTGCACCGCTCCACATGGACTGAGTCCCGGAGGGATGCGACGGGCCCACCGGGACCAGGGAGTGAGGAGGGTGTGGCGGCTGCATGGGCAGCCTCGGGCCTACAGCGTGCAACTGCTTTTGTCCAAAATTGAAGCCGGGCTCGCGCCTCTTCCCCACCTACTCCCTCCTCTGCTTGATTCTTCCTCCCACCTGCGTGCCTGTGGGTCTTTCCACAGCCTCCTACCTAGTCCAGGGCCAGGTGCTTCTCTAAACTGCTTATGGGAACTGGTTTGACATCCCAGGAACTTTCCACTTTGCCTGCTGCCCTCTGCCTTCTCCAGACTAAGTGCCATCATTTCATCAGCTTCTGGGAGAAGTTCGCTGCTGTGGCCCCTCTTGCAAGCACAACTTAAGAGCTTTGCAGGGTGGTATCATTGGCTGTTGCTTGCCTTTTTCGCAGATGTGGAAGTTGAGGCATCCCTGACATTAATGATTGGTTTCCCCAGGAGCCGCTGAGAGCAGAGGAGAATGGCCCAATTCCCAGGCAAGTATCTAGTAAGCTGTTTTCACCAACCCATTCCAGTGCAGAGGCCTCCGAAACAGCAACCTTAAGATGATAATAGCTTAAGTATTTTGCCCTTTAGATTGATTGCCTAATCTCAGCCCAGGCGTGAGTGGCCAGTCTCTCAGGGACACAGGTGGTGACTCTGATCCCTCAGGAAGAGACCAGTGGTCCAGCTTTGGGAGAGGGATGTTCAAGGTAGACAGCACTTGGGCAGCATTTGAAACCCATCAGCTTTAACATCTCTGCTTTGGATTCTGGCAAGGTTCCAGAATAAACACACCTAGGGATAGTCAGTTGTACCATATTTCTTTAAAAATTGATTAGAGTAGTGAAAGGAACAGAGCATAAAATATCTTGCTTATTTGCAAAAGATAAAATGCAAGCAAGACCTTCCTGTTAATTTTTTTCTGCTCCTTCTCTTGGCCGTACTGTACGCTTGAATGCAGAATCAAAAAACTTGAATTGCCAAATTCTCTTTTCCTGAGATCAGTAAACTAACTTAAAAGCCTTATTGAAACCTGTGGAGGAATGGTTAGCAGCTTTCGTGATTTATGTCATCTCTAAAAATCTGGGCGTTGATCCACATGAAAAAAGTCCTTGTTTATATTACATGTCCCAATAGGTTACATTTCCAATTCCTGAATGTGGGATATTATCAAAACAACTGAAAAACCTGGTCATGGAAACTGGACTCTGTCACTTTGTCAAGAATTTGCCTCTTTATGAATTAATGACACATGAATTCCTTAATATTTTTGTAAAGGAAGGACAAGAAACTCTGTAGTGTCCCTGAACGTGGCAAGACGGGGAAGTCTCGTTAGACCACATCCTCGGGTTCTTCTCTCGTGTTCAACAGGCCCGGGTGATAGTCCGTGTAGTCAGGTGCAGCGCCGCTCCCCCAGCCCCCAGTGTTCCATCCTACTCTGGCCTGTGCCCTCTTCAGGGGGTTCTGATGACGCTCGTCCACAAGGGTTGGAAGGAGACATTGTAACATGAGGCTATTCATCATCTTGAAACAAGGATTAATGGAGATGAAAGTCTCGGGGTCTGTGTGCTCTGATGCACTGCTGTTGGGGTGTGGCTGCAGTGACCACTGTGCTCCCAGCAGTCCCCGCAATGGCTGTCTCAGACGTTTGAGCTCCTGGCGCAACCACAGCAGCTGTTGAGAGCTGGGCGCTCGTCGTGGTTCAGTGTCTTCCATCATATTTTGTGCCTCTGACCCTCCTCTGCTCACCCCCTTCCCATTCCTAACTGTTGCATTGATTGCTTTGTAGTTGTTTCCTAGGAGCCACTGTGTGTAACTGTATTTGACAGTGTCTTTAGGGACCCACGATCTCTAAACGAGTCACTACACAACACCCACTTATACCGTTGTAGCCCGTGTTCGTCCTCTCCAGTGGCGCTGTGAAGAACCCTGCTTACTCAGAGGTCCTCTCCTTCTCATGCTGCTGGGGCTGCTTACGAAGCTGGGCATCTCATCTTTGGTCTCATCAAGATTATTCTTTTCATCGATTATTCTGAAGTCGGATACGACTTTGTTAATAATGTGGACACTGGCTGTCACAGGCACTTTTATGTATCTTTCCCAACAGCTCTGTGAAGTAGGCCTGTGACACCCATTTTACAGGGGAGGACACTGAGGTTCAGAGAGGTCGAGTAGCTTCCTTCACTTCACACAGTTTCTTGGTACATTTTGAGTCTCCTCCTGGAACTCTGCCTCTCAGGTGTGTGCACTTGGCTGGTGTTCCACTTTGCGCCTCTCTGCCAGCCTCTCCAAAGGCACAGGCCCCATCCTGAGTCCATTGTCTGCTTGATGGAAGTCACCCTGCACAAACAGGCCCTGGGCGGGGAGTGGACTAGCGGGGCGTGGTCCTCAGGCTTACCCTGGGCAGGTTCTAGGTTCATTGCGAGAGCTGGAGCAGTGGAAGATACTGACCGTCATTCACCTGGAAGGTTTGTTATGTAGAAATACTCCACTGACTTTTTGCAGGTGTCATGTCTTCTTTGTCTTCATTGCTCCTCTGGGCTTTCTCTTACAGTCCGTGCTGTGCAGTAACATACAGTACAGAGACTGGTGAACATAATATTGTTGCCCTGCACCAAACGGTCACATCACTCATTTTTCTAATTATGAAAGAAATACATACTGTAAAAAAAGTCAAATTACACAGATCTATGTAGAGTAAAGTGAAACCTTCCCCTTCCAACCCCTTCCCTGCAAACTCACTCCTCTAGTCAGAAGGAACTATTGTTAAGAGGTTGCGGCTTATTCTTCTGGACATTGCCTATGAATTTATAAATACACAAAGTTTTTTTAACATAAATTACATAACTACATCGTTTTGCAATTTGCTGTTTCTCAAACCATATATCATAGCTGTCTCTCCTTATCCGTGCACGTCACTCTAACTTAGTTTTTTAGATGTTTTAGAGGTACTCCAAAGAACAGGAATACCATGATCTGTTTATTTCTTCTTTGATAGAGTTGGGATTACATCCAGTTTCACTATTATACATAATGCTGCAGTGAGATCCTTGTATGGAATTTATTACACTGCTATTCAACTGCTCAATTTGTTTTGTTTCCTTTTAGTCAGAGACTATGATATTTTCAACATTTTTATGGGAATTAATTTATAGGGAAATTAATTTTTTCACTGAATAAAGACATTAATGGGGAAACTGGCCTTCAAGGTCATCCATCTCAGTATTCTGGAGAAAAATCATGAAACTTAGAAGGTATTCTGCTTGCTCCATCACATTCTAACAAGTCATGTTAACAATTTAAAGTTGAATGTTTGACTAGCCTCAACTCTCTCTGTTCCGAAGAAGGATGACTTTTTCTTGTCTTGAAAACTTCTGACTCCAGGGGCTCTCAGTTGGGCTTCAGAGAGGATAAGATATTGGTGTCATATCTGTTTCTCTTCAGCTGTAGGCTGCATCTTCTAAAGATCATAGAATTGAACATGGTCTAATCGATATATATGATTTGGGTCAAAAATTCAAAGTAATGAACCCAAGATAGGAATCTATACCTTTGGTTCTTAATAAAGAATTTCTTTTTATATCCTCAAGTATCTGTGATTACTAGTTAAAACTCACCTGTGGGTGATGAGATGTGGCTCTGCTGGCAATGTCTGGCTTGAACATCCATAGTTAAGGCTGCCACATCCACAGGTAGATTAGACTTGACCTCTCGATGACCTCTGCCCTTGGTCTTTGACCTGGGAAACTTAAGAATTTAAAAAAGCTGCTGTTATTAGCACTCAATGCTAGAAATGCCTGTTAAAGAGTGAGTTTGATTTGGTAAACCAAAGGGAGTATAAGCAGAACAAAGTCTTTAATATCAATAAAATTTCAAAAAATTCTAATTTTTAAAAATATAACTCTATTTTTGCCACAGTGCAAACTGTGTACATATGAATGAAATATCCCTCTGTCCATTTCTTAAGTTGTTTCCATTGATTTGATGGATTTATCCTCTAATCCGGATTCCAAGTGTGAAAGAACATCTTGGTCCTTCAAAGAAAATAAGCCATTGAAATTTAATTTTCTTTTAGCTCGGCATCCTACAGGTTTGAAGAATAAATTATCATGTAGTGATACAATGATTCTGAAATCTAATTGTTAATTAGAGGGGTGTAAGGGATGAATGAATGGTGGTTCACCCCCATGGTCAGGGGTATTGCACACATGGACGTGTAAACACGATTCAGGAAGCTGCTTCAGCCCCGTGACATCCCTGAGAAGCACAGTGCAGGAGGATCTAGGCACACAGCTATCTGCCTCGATCTCCTGGGTTACATGTAGATCTAGAGGTCTTGAGAGTGGCTTCAGAGCAGCTATCTTTTATCTATTTCTCCCCTTCCTTCTCTCCAGCTTATCTCAAACAGTCTTGACTATCATATTTTAAAGACCAATTATAGTTATTTATATTAGCTGCTTGTTCATTATTGCAGAGTAATAATCAGGTATACCATTAAATATCATTTAATTGACCTAATTAAATTTGTTGTACCTTTTAATTGATTAGAACACTAAGTTTAGTTCAGAGTTGGATATTCACCAAATGTGTTCATCTGCTTACAACTGCCATGTGCCTCACTCCTCTTAGAAGTGTATTTTTGGCCCATCACAAGATTTTAATGAATCAAATCATCATAAATTAAGATAATGTACTATCTGGTGGATGACAGGCACATGGGTCCATTTTGGAAATATGCCCATCTGTCTCTGCTCCCCATGGGAAGTTTCTGGTCACTAGGTCTCCAGGTGACTTGCACAAGCCCTAGGTCTATAATAGCTTGGTGCCTTTCCTTCTACTTGGGGTCGAAGTAAAAGAGGTCAGAGAGACTTACTGAAGTTTCAGAGACTTATGAAGTCTTCTATGAAGACCACCCATGCCTAAGTTCTGGATAGCTCTCTGTTCCTAAGACTACCAGTTACTTTAAGGGCTTGTCAGGAACTGTAAAGGCCTGATATTGTCCCTTACCTGCAAACCAATAAGTTAGCCTACCATGGTCTTATAGATGCTGGCAAAAGACATGAGACCCATGGGTCAGAGACAAAGGACTTAATGACACAGCAATGGCAGTGGCCAGAGTATCAGCATTTGCACCAGTTCACTAAATCCCACTTCCTACAGGGTGATACACAGTGGGCGAGGTGACATGCAGAGGGTTGCAAGAACTCAGAGCTGAAGGAACTCAAATCTTTGATAACGGGCAGGATGTCTGCTGAACTTTGCCCCGGGGGGGTGTTAGTTTTATTATACTGGGCAGTAAGCAAGCCTGCCCTTTGCTCCAGAGGAGGCCACTATTTCTATCTTCCAAGGCTCACAGCTCTACACACATCCTTGAAAAGATAACCTGGTCTTACTGGCTTTCAAAGATAAGCTTGAATGAGACTCCATCATCATTCAGTTCTTCTGTTTCCTTTATTGAGATTGTGCAAATAGGCTCTTTTCTCTGTAAAGTTCACTAACTTTATTCATACATAAGGGATGCTTTTGGTTTTATTTATTAAGTTGAAATTTTCTTATTAGAGCCAACGATGAAACTATCATGGGTTGGATCTGAAAGTATGCTTTTCCAGGAAAAATGTTAAAGAAGATCCGTGCTCACAGAACTCTGCCACAAGGAGCTGATAGCAACTTAAATGATTTTAATTTGAATACTGTTTTGTACAACTTTCTTCCATCTTACTTCATCCTCTCTGCTTCTTGTAACTCTCATATGGGAATGGGGCATTTTCAGGGATTCACTGAACTCATTTACAATATTCAAATGGTTTTGTCTGTTGTGTTTTTTTTATTGAGGTAAAGTTGACATACAACATTATATTAGTTTCAGGGGTACAACATGATGATTCAATGTTTGTATATATGTTGAAATGATCACCATAGTAAGTCCAGTTAACATCCGTCCCCATACACAGTTACAATTTTTTTTCTCTTGTGATGAGGACATGGCGTATTTCAAGGTGCAGAGGAATCAACGATGATGTCATACTTTTCCATATACAGCTTGATGAATTTGGACATAAGTACACACCCTTGAGACTGTCACCACCACCAAGGCCACAAACATATCCATCACCTCCCAAAGTTTTCTCTCACCTCCTTTATTACTATTATTCTGTGGTAAGAACTCTTAACATAATATCTACTCTATTAGCAAATGTGATGTGTGCAATACAGTCTTGTTAGCTGTAGGCACTATGCCATATCCTAGATCTCCAGAACTTATTTATCTTGATAACTGAAACTTTGTATCCTTTGACCATCAGCTCCCCATTTCTCCATCCCCCAGCCCCTGGCAACCACCATTCTAACCTCTGCTTGTATGAGTTTGACTATTTAAGATTCCACATATAAATGAGTATTTGCCTTTCTCTGTCTGCCTTACTTCACTTAGCATAATGTCTTCTAGGTCCATCCATGTTGTCAAAAATGGCAGGAATTCCTTCTTTTTTCAAGGTTGACTAATATTCCATTTCTTTATCCATTCATCCATCAGTGACATTTAGATACGGTTACTTCCGTATCTTGGCTATTGTGAATTAGCTGCAATGAACATTAGAGTGCAGGTATCTCTTCGAGACCCTGATTTCAATTCCTGTGGGTATATACGAGAAGTGGGATTGCTGGATCACATGCTAGTTTCAATTTTTGGAGGAACCTCCATACTGTTTTCCATAATGGCTGTACTAGTTTACATTCCCACAAGGGTTCCTTTTCTCCACATCCTCACCAACATTTGTCATCTTTAGTTATTTTGATAATCGCCATCTTAACAGGTGTGAAGTGATAGCTCATTGTGGTTTTGATTTGCATTCCCTGATCATTAGTGATGCCAAACACCTTTTCATACACCTGTTGGGCACTTGCATGTCTTCATTGGAAAAAGTCTATTCTGTTCCCTTGCCCATTTTTTAAATTGATGTGTCTTTTTGCTTTTGAGCCAACACAAAAAAAGAGAACAAAATTTCCAGGCATTATGGGTGCTTCCCAGTTGATGCAGATGGTTTTGTATTTACAGTGGTACCAAAAGATCACGTTTTCTGCTTTTTCTTCAGCTTGTTGTAAGATCAGCAGTAGCTACGGCATGGCAGATAATCAGGATCTTCTGGGTTTGGAGGTTTACAACATAAATGAGTGGTAAGGAATTTTTTATTATTCCAAGGAAATTATTGAGATCATAGTCCCATGGAATCCAGGATTGATAGGTGTAGGAGGAAATTAAGGTGAGGATTGGTGATCTGGCATTATTTCTGATCTTGAGGGACAGGTATCTACTGCATGAGTGTTTGAATAAAAATATTAGAGATCAGGAAATTGTGGTGGGTGAATATGAATTATTTACTTTTGAACATCACCATTTGGATTATGTGAACATCTGGGATATGGGAGTAAGTTGCTAACGGGGTGGTTGATAAGGTCACTATTGATTTAACTTCTATGAACACTGAGTGGTCAATGGATTAAGCAAATGAGTAGTCAGAAAACACAGAAATGGTAGGATTTGGGATTTAGTAAAGGACTGGGGACCGACTGTCCTGAGGGGGAGTGTCAGGACTTGTGCGGTTGAGAGTGACAAGGACAAGAAGAGAATAGAATCACACTCAAACAAGGAGGGGGTGTTGACAGGATGGAGGGAGAGAAATGATCTGGAGTAGCCTTGAGTTTTGACCTTGAGCGTTCTGTTCTTGATGCAAATCTGCCTGATGACATCCCGGGACACAGGTCAGATCTATCCCCAGAGGACAGAGGGAGGGTGGAAGTACAAAACAGCCAGGACAATTGTCCTAAAAAGGCAGGCTTCCTTTATCATTTGACCCACTTTCATGATTTATTTTTGTAGGGTAAGAGGAAAAGAAGGATGATAAGAAGGATGATGGTCACATCTTCACAGAGGAAGCAGCATGACTGTGGGAACCAGTCCAAACCAAAGCCTGGTTTAAGCATCTCCATCCCTTTGAGGCTGTCCAGTGACATATTCAAGAGGCCGGTTACTAGAATCCCATCCCATCCTGGCAATGACGGGCCTCGGGGAGGACACCTTGGTCCAGCCCCACCAGGTCTGCTGGCCCGAGAGACCGCAAGGACTCCAGGCCTGCAGCAGTGCAGGACAACTGGTAAGTCCTTTCAATCTTGCCAAAGCGTTGGAAAAACTTGCACTTAGTCACAGGTGAATCCCTGCCAGGTGTGCTCGCAGGTGGTCTGCACTCCAAGTCCCATGCCACTCCTGCTGGTCTTCAGATTTGGCAGGGATGATTCCAGGAGCTGCTCTGGGCATTCCACAGCTCCACTGCCAACAATTTCTGGTGACTGAGGAAGGTATCAGGAAGGAGGAAAGGGCAGTGAGGAGCACAGGAGAGAGACTGGTGATAGCACTGATGGCGGACACACTTGCTAGCGAGGCAGAGAAAGTGAGGGGCCAAGAAGGACATCCTGACAGCAGATGAAATGGAGCAGGCACCTCAGTGAGGTCTCTTGGCAGCGTCGCTAATGTTTCCTTGCTTTGAATTCTTGAAACTTTAAAATATACCAATACTTTTCTTTCATTAAACTCCGCTATGTGACATAGAAAATATAGACAGCAGTTTCTTTCTGAGGTGAGAGGTTGGCTTTCAGGTGAGGAGAGAAGGGAGATCTTCCTTTTTCATGCTGTACTCTCTTTTCCTTTACTATGTACATTATTTATTTGTACTTTAAAGTCAGCAGGGAGTTATCAATGTCACGGGATGATTCAGGTTTTGCCCTCACAGTCAGGGTAAAACCTACTTAAAGTGGATAATCCTTTTGTGTAATATTCCAATAGATTCCAAAATACTATTTCAAAAGCGTTTTTATGTCTATGTTCTCAAATAAGGTATCTACTTGTAGATCTGCATTTTTCTATTCTTTGTTGCATGGCTCTCCCGTGTCAGGAAGGGCCTGGGATGCTGGGAACCAGGACTCATCCTCAGCTTCTGGCTGTCCTGAGAAGGTCTCCCTGGCAGAGTCCAACCTGTGTGTCTGGGTGACACTGCAGCCATCAGAAAGGAGAGGATAACTCACAAGTGCCAAGCGATTCATCTGGCCTTTGTCTTACAGGGTGTTCCCAAGGGATGAGGTTCAAAATGCCGCATTGTAACCTTTTGAAAGCTCCTGGTCTGGGCCGGCCCCTTGGCTTAGCGGTTAAGTGCGCGCGTTCCGCCACTGGCAGCCCAGGTTCGGAACCCGGGCGCGCGCCGACACACCGCTTCTCCGGCCATGCTGAGGCCTCGTCCCACATACAGCAACTAGAAAGATGTGCAGCTATTACATACAACTATCTATAGTCATCTCCTTTGTACCATTTCAGATCCTCTTGGCTCCTCATATCCTTGAGTCATATGTCACTTAGCAACCAGCCTTGCAGGTATCATATTTGCTTTATGCAAGTGCCTTCTTTTTTTTTTTAATTTTATTTATTTATTTTTGCCCCAAAGCCCCAGTAGATAGTTGTATGTCATAGCTGCACATCCTTTTAGTTACTGTATGTGGGACTTGGCCTCAGCATGGCCAGAGAAGCAGTGCATTGTTGTGCGCTGGGCATGTGAACCCAGGCCGCCAGCAGAGGAGCGCGCGCACTTAACCGCTAAACCATGGAGCCAGCCCTGCAAGTGCCTCCTGACTGCTCCCCACATTTTGTCCCTGTGCCCTCTGCCTCTCCCTCTCGCCCTAGGGTGTGCATGTTCATGCTGAGGTGTGAAAAATCTCCTGATCAAGCCCACACGTGCATGACCACGTTCCTTGTTGTGTGGATGTGTGTGTGTTCAGCAATTCTGTATGGTCACAGGGTGCACGGCTACTATGGCATCTATGTGAAGGTGTGTTTTGTTGACATGTGTGTTTAGAGAGTTCAAGTCACTGTGGGCTCTGAGACAGTGAGTGGTCTGTATGTGTGTGTGAGTTTGTGTGTATGTTCTGAGTATCAGTGTGTAGTTTATAGTCTGAATGCAGATGGTCATTTGCAAATAGTATGTATGTGAGTGTGGCTGTGCACTGTCAGCATTTCCACGTGTTCAGAGGATGTCTGTCATTGTGGGATTGTGTGGAATAAGTATGCTGTTAGAGATCATTGTGGGCACCAACATTGTTTGCCTGTTACTAGTTCAACACCTAACACCCCTGAAGAAACATTGAGTCCAGACATTCACAGGCCCCATCAGACCCACAGAGATCCTACTCAGCTGTTTTCTTCCCATCACAGAAATATGAACAGGTAGCAAAGGACCACTTGATATTTGAGGAATTCTTCTAGCATTAAAGATGGAGCAAGAAACACATACACTGAAGTGAGGGACTAAAGGAGCAGCAGGGAAATCCAGAGATCATAGTGAAACTTCAATTGCATATTTAGTAACATCTTCAAAACGTTTAGAGATGGGCCGGTCCCATGGCCTAGTGGTTAAGTTCAGAGAACTCCACTTCAGTGGTCCAGGTGCAGTTCCTGCACGTGGACCTACACCACTCATCAGTGGCCAGGCTGTGGTGGCAACCCACATACAAAATAGAGGAAGGTTGGCACAGATGTTAGCTCAGGGTGAATCCTCCTCAGCAAAGAAAATAAAAAAGATAAAACAACCAGTAAGTGCATATATATGTATTGATGTTACTGCACAATATTGGGGTTCTCTTGCCCAATGCACATTAAAAGAGCCAATTATTCTGGCATCAGCTTTTGGGAAATGAAGTGTAGCTTTATTTTGTGAGATTGATCTGCAAGAAGACAGGAGGCATGTGTCTGTTTCAGATCTGTCTCCCTGATCCAGGTCGTGGGGCACAATTTATGGGATAAAGGGAAGGGTGGTCTGAAGTGTGGAGGTACATGATTGGAGGTAAGGAGAAGTGAGGTAATTGATGAGCTGCGCAAGCAAAGTCAAGCTTCATGGCTCTTCATCGGATGTGTGTTCACAAATTGGCAGTGTTACCATGATCAGAGATTGGAGTTTTTAGCTCCTTGATGTCAAAAAGGTCACATATAAAGCATTTGTGAACTCCCAGTTGATGAGTTGGTGGTCTCAACTAGTCTGAACTGGACGAGGGGTCTCAGTTCCTGAAAGAAAACTCTTAACTACTCTGTTGATAAGATGAGGTCAGTTGAACTGGTCCTGGAGGGCCCATGGGTAAGTCAGTATATGCATATCTATGCATATGCCTGAGATTATCTGTATGTGTGTTAAATGTAGAGTATACACAAAGCCAGACTCTAGTTCAAGTGGTCAGGACAGATTTTAATCAGGCATATACCACTGCAATAGGGAAGAGGGAACAGGGTGAACTGAACTCAATTTGATTTGTACAGAGATGACTGGGCATTTGGAAGGGAGAATGAGGGAGCAGGCAGAGGGGTGAGCAGGGGCTCAGTAGAGTCAGGGAGGGAAAAGTTACAGAGTGTCGGTCAGTGCAGTGTGATCTGGCCAGTTATGTCTGTTAGTTGGAAATGATCCAAGTTTCACTTCTCTCCTCTCACAGAGTCTGGGAGACAGACACCCTGTGCTCATCTCAAGGAATGGCTCTCAGGACCTTGAGAAATGCACTTCTGAGTTATAGGAGACACACATACAACTCAAAAGGACAGAGGAAAGATCCACAGTTGTAAGCACTTTTGGGTAAATGCTCTAAGAAAGGGATGTCTGGGGCCAAGGATCGAGTGTTGGCCAGAACAGTCAATTCTTTTGGCTGCCTTGAGCTTTCTCAGGCAGGCACTTTAAGGGGGCAGGGGTCATCCTGGGGATGTGGATTTGAGCTGGTAGAAACTATGTCAGTCTTTAAGTCTTATAATGTGCGTGTGGGGGGGTGAAATCATTTGTGCTGAAAGGCTGTAGTTATTATAGGCCAAGATCGAGGCCTAGACAGGAATAGGACTCAAAGGAGCCTGGCTTGAGTTTGGTCAAGTAGAGGAAACTATATATATAAATAATATATGTATATTTTTTGAATAATACAAATCACTATATTGAATAATATAATATATTGAATTAAATAATATAAATATATATTTAATGAATATATAATGAATGCGAATGTTTATATATATTTGAATTAAATAATATAAATATATATATGATTTAAAGGAATAGTCAGACATAATAACAGAAAGTCACAGAATTGATAAAAGACTTCTACTCTAGATTCAGGCAGCTGAATACATCTCAAGCACAATTAAAAAGTAAAAATCTAGAGCCAGATCCATCCAGGGAAAGCAAAGAACACTAAATACAAAAGAAGATATTCAAAGCCCCACAGAGGAACAGAACACTTACAGAGACTTACATTTAGACCTATGATACATTTCTTAACAATGGAAGGCAAGAGAGAGTTGGATTAAATCTTCAAGGTACAGAGAGAAAATAACTTTCAGTGTATATCCAATCAAACCATATCTCAAGAACTAGGGTGACTTAAAGATATTTTTATGCAAACATTTACTAAGAGTATTACCATGAACAAATGCTCATTAAGGAACTTCTAAAGAATGTACTTTCAGGGGGCCAGCCACCTGGTGTAGTGGTTTAAGTTCAGCACACTCCGCTTCCAAGGCCTGGGTTCGTGGGTTTGGATCCCAGGTGTGGACCTACACCACTCATCAGCCATGCCATGGTGGTGACCCACATACAAAATAGAGGAAGATTGGCACAGATGTTAGACTAGGGCTAATCTTCCTCAAGGAAAAAACTTAAAAAGTAAAAAACAATATACTTTAAGAAGAAAGAAACTGATAGAAGAAAAAATGCTAAGAGGTAATTTGAATCGTGAGGATAAAAAAGGGTAAACATCTAAATAAATCATTGAAAACATGACTTTATGAAACAATAATAATATTGACAATGTATAACTGATGGAGTTAAAAACTAATGACAAGGGAACTTCTGTTTTAGAGGAGACTAGGACAGGAAAGCACTTTTGCTGCAAAACTGGACAAAGCCAGATAAATTATAAATATATTTTTAGAGCGTGAGAAAACTTCAGAATCAACCAACTAAAATTCCAGAAAGAAGAAAAAGTCTTTTATGTGAGCAAGGATTTTTATCTTTCTTTCCCCTGGAGGTGTTTTCTGATTCTGGGTGGTTGCCGAGGATCTGGCTTGCTCAGTCAGAGCCTCAGCTAGGGAAAAGGGAAACTAGTCAAACTTGTAGTGATTCTGCAGGACTGGTGTGGCAGAGGAAACCTGAGGGCTTTCAGACACACAGCTGCTCTTTCTCACAGCACCTGTGCTAAGTTTTGGTGCCACACAGGAATCTGGGGAACTAGGCCAAAAGCTTCCACAAAACAAAGGGAAACCTCCAGAAGTGGTGGAAGTGGCCTGAGTCCAACATACTGCTAGTCTGACCTTCAGGGAGTTTGCCATATTGTGAAGCGATGTAAGGTAGGAGGCTGCAGAGCTGCGCTGAGATATCTGAAGGGCGTAGCTGAATTTTCTGTGGGATCCCAAACCTGAAGAGACAGAGATCTACCAGACTTAAACCAGACCCCTGTGCGGGGAAGGGGAGCAGAGCAAACAGGAATGGGGGAAAGTGAAAGGGCTGGGTTTACTAAAAGTGAGACCCAGCCCCAACTCTGATCAAGGTCTGATTGGACTCAGGTGCTCCAACATCGCTCTGTTGCTCAACGAAGGAAAATAAGGTAATGTTGAACCTCTTGAGTTACGTTACACAGACCTTCCAAAGACACTGGTGAGAGGATGGAGAAGGCAAGCCACAGACTGGGAGAAGAACTTTGCAAATCACATATCTGACAGGACTATAAAGAACTCTCAAAGCTCAGCAATAAGACAATCCAAGTTTAAAATGGGCACAGATTTGGACACTTCACCAAAGAAGATACACAGATGGCAAATAAGCACATGAAAAGATGGTTGACGTCATTAATCATGAGAAAAATGCACATAAAAACCACACTGAGATACTGCTACGTACCTATTGGAATGACTAGAATTAAAGAGGATGAACATACCAAGTGTTAATGAGGATAGAAAGTAACTGGAACACTCCTACACTACTAGTGGGAACACAAAGTGGTTCAGCCTCTTTGGAAAACAGTTTTATTTATTTTTTTGTGAGGAAGATCAACCCTGAGCTAACATCCATGCCAATCCTCCTCCTTTTTTTTCCCCCAAAGCCCCAGTAGATAGTTGTATGCCATAGTTGCACATCTTTATATTTGCTGTATGTGGGACGCGGCCTCAGCATGGCCGGAGAAGTGGTGCGTCAGTGCGTGCCCGGGATCCGAACCCGGGTCGCCAGTGGTGGAGCAGACACACTTAACCGCTAAGCCACGGGGCCGGCCCCTGGAAAACAGTTTTAAAGTGGAGTTTGTTATGCTGCTGTAACAAATTAGCACAAATTTCATGGCTTAAATCAACTTAGATTTTTTGTTTTACAGTTCTGTAGGTTAGCAGTCTGACACGGGTCTCCTTGGGCTAAAATCAAGGTGTTGGCAGAGCTAGGTTCTTTTTGGGGGACTCTAAAGGTTAATCCATTTCCTAGACTTTTCAAGCTTCTAGAGACCACCACATTCCTTAGGCTGTGGCCCCCCTCTGCCACCCTCAAGACCAAGAACGCGGCATCTCTCTGGTCCTGCTTCCCTTGTTGCATCTTTTTCTCTACTCTGCTGCTTCTCTTTCCCTTTTAAGGGTCTTTGTGATGCACTGGGCCCACCTGGATAACCCAGGCTAATCTCCCTATTTTAAAGTCAGTTGATTAGCAACCTTATTTCCATCTGCAAATTTAATTCACCTTTGCCAAGTAAACTAATATATTCCCAGGTTCCAGGGATTAGGACATCTTTGTGGGCCATGACTTTGCTACCACAAACAGTTTTTAAAATAAACATACACATACCATGTGACCCAGCAATTCCACTTCTAGGTGCTTACCCAAGAGAAGAAGACTAATGCTCACACAAAAACTTGTTTGAAAAGATTTATAGCAGCTTTATTTATAGTTAAAAAAGACAAAACTGAAAATAACTCAAATGTCCTTCAACTGCTGGATGGATCAACTGTGGTACATTCACACAATAGATACTACATTCAGCAATAAAACAGAAGGAACTGCTGATACAGTCAACAACATGGATGAACTCTCAAATAAATGTACTGTGCTAAATGAAAGAATCCAGACTCAAAAGGCCAAATACTGTAGGATTCCATTTATATGATATTCGAGAAAAGACAAACCATAGGGAAAGACAACAGATCATTTGTCGGCAGGGGTTAAGGGTGGGGGAAAAGTTGACTACAAAAGAGCAGCTCAAGGGAGTTCTGGGTGCTGGAAGTGTTCTGTATCTCAATTTTGGTAGTGACACAGCTCTATGCATTTGTCAAAACAGTTGTACAAAGAGGAAAACAAATACGTCATTTCTCACTCATCAGATTGGCAAAACTTTAAAAATCTGACAATGCCAATCTGACAATTCCCAGGGCAAGGATGACTCAGACACTGTTGGTGGGAATGGAAATTGTTAAAACTTCAGAGGATGATTTGGCTGCAGCTCATCAAGTTGCAGAGGCACATCAGCCTCTGGTCCAGCAATCCACTCACAGGCAGGTGTCCATTCTAGGGAGTCCACGTGTGCTCGAGGAGACACACATAAGGATAGTCATTAGACATGGTAGGAGAATGAATTAATTGTAGTTAGTAGTTATTTTAAAAAGAAAGGAAAAAATGCATATGGGAAAGAATCAACCCTGCTGGCTACATATATGATCTGAGAAGGTAACTCACCGGTTTGTCTACTTAATAGTACGTAGCACAGACAGCACTGTACTAGGAATCTGGAGACAAGCATCTGAGCATATAGTTCCAACTCTGCCACTAAGTAGCAGTCAGACTATGGATGACTTAACTCGAGAAAACTCACTTTCCATTTCCTGGAAAATGAAGAGTTTAGGCTCTACAACAACTAAAATTATTTCCAACTCTACAATTCTATACTTCAATAAGTCAACAATCAAAAATTATATTCCACAGTACCTATGTTCAGAAACTGTTTTTCCCAGACACCCTGAAATTAGAAACTATCAGGGAAATAGGATATCTTAAAATATTGATACATAAAATGGCCCAAATTTCTTGGTACGTCTATGACAAGCTGTTTAATCAAGATCGTAACTCAGAAAGAGCGTATAAACAGTGAAACCTACCATATTGACTTGGGTCACCCTCAGGTAAAACATATGTCCTCTCCCATTTTAACATTCCAAAACAAATTCACCATACTAATGAGTCCATCTTGTCAAGTTCAGGTCTGTCTAGCCAAAAGTCATTCATGTATATGGTAAGATCTACTTCATTTTTTAACAAAGGTAAAATGATGAAAGGCTTTTTGTATTTTTGTCTGTTTCATCTGTAAAGATCTTACATTACAATTTAATAGCTTCAGCCTGCTACAATAATTTAAAGAGCCTTTTGAAACTTGTAATATGCCATGTCCAACAGGATCTAGTAAAAAAATCAGTAGTTCAAAATCCAAAAATGCTTATTTAGATTCATTACCAACAATACTTACACTTCAAAGACACCAATAACCAAGATGTTATTTGTTCCTACTGCAGAATTTCTGGTATCATCCAAAAGTATAATTAGGATGCTATCAATAAAATGTATTTTTTAATCAGAAATATTAAAACTAATGATTAAATTATAAACTAAATGATTAAATATTAAAACTAATGGCACCTAACGATCTGTTGTCTTTCCCTATGGTTTATCTTTTCTAGAATATCATATAAATGAAATCCTACTGTATTTGGCCTTTTAACCTTTCACCCTCTGAGTCAAATCAAAATTTGAAAATTCTTCTTCTATGAGCTTTCCAAATCTAAATTCTTACAATTTTAAATGAGTATGGAGACAAAACACACACTACATACTACTTCTAAAAACCTCCTCCTTATCCGATTTTAATTTTAACACCAACTGCCAAGAAAAACCTTTCCACTGAAACCAAAATTCCGTACACATTATGTCAATCATCAATTGATCAGTCATCAGTCTATGTTAACAGAAGGTGAGTTATTATTAGGAAGCTACATAATTTGCACCAAAGACTGTTTAAAGCTCCTTTCATTAAATGCAGTTTACAACAATTCACAGGCTTCAAAGTTCCTCTTGCAAATATAGAGTCAATTATCAGAAACCATTAATGGGATTAGGCTTTTCTGTAAAAGTGGTCCCAAGAAAGTAGCAATGTTTATTTGTTTAAAGAACGCAATGAGGAGTGAAGAGCCTGAGAGGAGTCAGGCAGAGGAGCGCTGACCACAGTCCATCTTCTGAAGAAAAGTGTTCACCCGGGGATGTCGAGACCTGGCATAGACGGGGCCCCCGGGGGCACGAACTCAAGGGTGCGCGCAGAGGGCAGGCGACTCCCTGCCACCCCCTGCACCTCCGCTGGGTGGGCAGGAGGCCACGCCAGGGTGGGGCCCCGCCAAGGCAGAGGGACTGGCCAGCCAGGTGGAGCTCCTCTGCTCCTCCAAGGGACGGAGTTCGGCTCTCCCGCCAGGGGCAGCCCGCCAGCAGCCCCGTCCCCCGGCCCCATCCGCCGACCTCCCCCCCACGCTCCCGCCATCTGCCGTGGAGATCTCCACGCCGAGCCCGCCGCCCACCACCTACCTCAGCGCCGCCTCCTGCCCAGCGCTCCTCCACACTGCAGAAAGGAGAGCTCCCCAGCGCTGAAAATCCTGGAGGAAGGATCCAGAAACCACCAATCCCCCCCACAAACCTCCGAGGTAGCCACCTCCGCACCAGGGGCCACGCCTCCAGTGCACGCGCCCCTGCACTCTCCAGCTCGCTGGCCCCTCTGCCGCTCTGAGCGCCAGTCCTGCGCATACGCAGGCCTCCAAGGATACAATGGGAACCGCTGGGGGCACCGGGAGCGGGGTGGGGGTGTGGGGATCGAGGTGTCCCTGAGATGGAGAGCGGGAGCGGGCTGCCACTCTGCAGCCCTTGACTCTGCTCTCCCTGGATGACCATCAGCTCCTGGAGAAGATCTGCCTTCCCTTGAGGCGGCTTCTCCTGTCCTGAGAAGCACGTTACACGATCTAACATTTGTTTAATAAAGAAAGATGACATCCTCAACACCTGATGTGTCGTGTCCCCAGAAGAATTCTCTGCTTCCCCAGAAGACTAGACAGCGAGCAGCTGGGACTGAGTTCTGACCCAGGAAGGAAGGACACTGAGGGCACAGCTGTCTCCCCTGTGCCGGCTCCTTCCCCTGATCTGTGCCCGTGATGGGGCTACAGCGTTGGGGACTCCTGCAGGTGACAATGCTCAAATGTTTGCCCATGATATTACATTTCTTATGGTTTAGTGGTTAAAACGGGAGGCTAGCTGTCAGTTTTTCAGACGATTTCACTTGCAGAAATGTCTTTGGACAAAGAAGTTTGTTTTCTTAATTTCTGATTTTTATAATCAATAACAATAGTTAAAATACTTATTTTCTTAATCTCATTCGCATGCTAAAACAAACAAGTCACTTGGTTTTCACCAAATTGGCCACATTTTTATTAAAATTTTGAAAGTATTGCTGTTTGAGGTAAAGAAAGCTTTTGGGAAGAACAATTACCCTTAGATAATATCTTCCCAGATAAATGTACAAACACACAGTTATGAGCCGTTCTGAGGGGCCTGGGAAATCCAGTTTGAGTTCTACAATGGATCATCTGACGTAAGGTTAAATTAGTAATTTTCTGAGGAGTTTGCAAGTAAATACTCATGTCGCCTTCATAAAATAGGTCTGGTGATTTAAATGAAGGTTGAGCTTAATTAATGACAAAAGTTTTCAAGAGACTGAGAAATATTAAGTAAATGTACTTAAAACAAAAAGGTGCAAATCAAAGTAAAACATGCCATTATCCTCTTTAAAACAGAGTCACAGTAGCACTATTGTCAAGGTACGAGAAGGAATAGAAATGCTTTATAAAGTCAATTCTTCACTTGTAAAGGACCTAACGTGACATTCTAGAAGTCTCCATAGTCTTTCACTCATCTAGATAAAATTGCTCAATTTATACTTTGAAGACTAATCAATCTGAGGGCAAAATATTCAAGGTGAGTGTTTAATTGTTTTTCCTTGTTGCAAAGTACATAGGTATAAAGTGTGGCTGAAATCCATGGTCTTAGAGAAGAAAAATATACAGAACTTATTTATTACTCTCACAGCTTGTCCTGACTTAATGCGACAAATATCCCAAGAATAAAGCCTCAGTGAATTCCATTCTGTTCTTAGATATGACATCTTTCATTTCTAATGAATATTCTCAAATTAGGCTCTAGGTAGTAATTATGTTCCTGATGCAAATAGGCAATAAAAAAGAATCCATGCTTGATTAAATTCGGCTCAAGAGGACTACTTAGAACCAAAATTTGTTTTTTGCTTTGTTTTTCTTTATCGATTTCTTTCTTTCTCCTCAGCGGAGTCGGCAGATAAACGACACAGAAAGCTGAGAGACTGGAGGGCAGGGTCTTGAAGAATGTGGGATTTCCTAATCTTCCAGATCTTTTTTATCTTTAAAATTCTGTGATTTTTGCTATTTATATAGGGTTCATTTTTTTCATTATTTCTAATAGGGATCATAATAGTGAGACTAACAAAACTTAGCACCTGTGGAACATTTTTCATCATAAAAATTGACGTTATTCTGACAACTGTTAATATTTTAAAAAGCCACTAAGAGCTAATCTGATGCTCAGAGGATTTTTAGGGTGGTGAGACTGTTCTGTACATAATGGTGGCTACATGTCACTATATGTGTGTCAAAACTCATGGAACTGTACAACACAAAGGGTGACCCTTAATCTAGGGACTGTAGTTCATAACAACTTTTCAATATTGTTCATTCATTATAACAAACATGGCACACTGATGCAAGGTGTTAATAACAGGGGAGATGGCGCTTGGGAGAGAGGGGAGAGGCAGTGTGGTGGGTGTATGGAGCTCTATATACTATGTGTTCAATTATCTGTAAATCTAAAACTGTACTTTTAAGAATAAAGGTTTTTAAAATTTTTTTGAAAGGCACCGAATGGTGAGCTAACACTGTAGGGCATCTGTTTTGTGCAGAAGGGCAAGGAAGAAGAAGTTGAAATGATTTAAACAGTTCACCATGTGACCGTTTGAATTGTGGTGTGTTTCTGAAGCCTTAGACAAAGGCAGGACATAGAATATGAGACATGAATGAAATAAAGGAGAAGGTAGACATCAGAGTGATCAGACCTGATCAATTAATATTTAGGACAAATTACTAAATTGGATGGATTTGTTTTTATTTTCTTTGCTTTTTAGAAACCTTACACCTTTCTATGAAAGCCACACGTGCACAGTGTCCACAGGTGTGTTTCCTACCGAGTGGCAGCTGCTTCTCTCCCTCTTCATCTTCTCTTCCTTTCCCCTCCTCTCACCACCTCTGACTGATGGTCACTGTGTCTATTTCCCTTCCTCATTCTTCCTCTCTCCTGTTTGTTTTTGTTTTTGTTTTTTTTCTTTATCTTTGTGCTTCTTTCTCCTCTAACACATCAGACTAACCATAACCTTCCTGGTCATTGTTTAGCTCCACTGAAGGAACTCAGTGGTTTCCATCAAGAACTGATAGATCAGTGTTCTGGGAAAAATTTCTCTATTTCAGCTACTTCTCCACCCTCAATCTGAAGGAGGAAAATTTCTTGAACTTTAAACCAAATTTTTATATTTTTTCTTTTTTGAATCCAAATTTCAGAGCTCCTGGTCATATTGGAAAAATTCCTGAAGACGGCTGCCTGGAGTTGAGCCGATAGTTCTTCCTATGGCCATAAAGAAGAATCCTTATTTTGGCCATGTGGCCTCAGGAGAAGCCCTCGTGAGAGAGGAATCCTTGCTAACCCTATGTTGTACATAGGACTGGCTTCCCCTAAGACAGTGGTTCTTGAACTCCAGTGTGCATTAGAACTGTGTGGAGGTCCCCTACAACACAGAATGCTGAGCCCATCCCAGAGTTTGTGATCCAGTAGGATGGCGGACCCAAGAATTTACATCTCTGATCATTTCCCAGGTAATACTGCCGAGCAGCCACACATTGAGAACCACCGGCTTAGAAACCCTAGGTTTCAAAGGATCCTTTGCTTGAGCAGACAGCCAAAAGTATCAAAATCTTCATCAAGATTCACCAACAACTTGAATGTGTTGGCACTTGGATCTAGAGGCTCCTGAATTTTCAGGGGCTAAAGCAAACATTACTCTGAGTTCAAGGTTTGTGACTCTCCTAAGTGTCGCCCAATTCCTTTGCTTTCTTCCCTCGACCCCTAACTGGCTAGGAAAGAATATTAAAAACAAAGCTAGCTTTGATTATTTAATCCTCAGTCAATTAAGACATTTTTGAGTAAGATTTTTTTTGACATAATAGCCAACTTTATCTACACTATTGGAAATGAATTATTACTGATAACAATGGTTATTTACTGAGGTCCTAATATATCTCAAGCCCTTTACATACTTTTATTGCTCTGCTTCTCAGAACCCTACAGCATCCCAGGTGTGTTGACTGTTTTTCCACCACTCCTCTAAGGAACTCCCCAGAGAACACTCATATTTGACCTCACCATGCCTTCTCTCATTTAATTTAGCAGTAGTTTAAAATTACAGAAGAAACTTGAAGGGGTCTTGAGTCCCAGCAGGAGAAGGTCTAAAATCTATCCAGGACAAATGGCTTAATGTTTGTTTCTGAGAAGTTTCCGGGGACAAAGACTCCACAACCTCCAGAAACCAGTTCTGTTGATTATTAATATCTCTAATCAATGATATACATTAATTAATTGTTTTTTATTGATTGGTTGATTGCTATATTACGTTGCCATATTAAAAAATCTTTCATTGTGTTTAGTTAAATAATTTTCTGTTTATATCCACTTTTTAAATTTATCCTTCTCTGGACTTCCTCATACATTGAAGATGGTAATTGTCACCTGTTAGCATTTTCCTCTTCAGTTTAGATAACCTCAGTTTCTTTACTGTGTTAAAAATATTTAATAAGTGTTGTGCTTTTTTCCACCAGTTCTTCTCTAGGTTCAGTTTATTGGGTAGTATAGTGGAAAGATGACTTCAGAGGTCCTGTGTGGCAAAGAATCATCTTTGTACCGTATTCAATGTGAATAAAATCTCTACTAGTTTTGTGTTCAGTCTAATCTGTAATCTGAACCTTTCCTTCCTTCCTCTCTCTATTGTCTGGAATAATCCCAGACCTAGAGTTTTGCTTGTGGAAAGTGTTTGTTGTTTTTGTTGATTAGTTGGCTTGACGTTCTAACCATTCAATTTATTTAGTAGCTATGTGAGTTTTCCTATTTTATGTTATTTTTTGTGTCAGTTTCAGTATATCAGTTTTTTATAAAGTGAATTTTGACCTTTGTTGTCTAATTCGTAGTTCTAAGTATTTCACAAAATGGTGTATCTCGTTAAGATCTAAGCACTCTGTAGAGAATACTTCTTATTTGATGTCTAACATTTGTGTTTCATTTGTTTTTCTTTTCCTTAATCAGTTTTGCTAGTGGTTTATTAACTTTATTAATATTTAAAAAATAACTTTTAGCCTAATTTGTTTCTTTAGTATTTTTCTATTTCATTGATTCTTATCTTTATTATTGTTTCCATTCTGTATTTTTTCCAGTGTGATTCTCTTTTAATTCTTGACACAGAAGCTGAGATTATCGATTTCCTGTCTTTCTTCCATACTCATACATTAATTTAAGGCTACACACCATTGCCTTCTAAGCACAGATGTAGCTGGTATCTCTTGTCTTCTCTAGTGTATTTCTAAACTCTGTGCTGCAAGCCATGTCTGCCCCATAGGGTCTCCAGCCCAAGAGCCTGCAACCATGCCAGCCTTTGTGTGTCTCCATCCCTCTACCTGAAGCTCATATCTTCTGTCCAGTGTCACCATCTCATATGACTGCAGCCCATGTCTGCCCTTTTGTGCTGTCAAGGTTTTCTCTCCCCTCTGTCCATAACACCTCTCAAAAGTCTCCATTTCTTGTTCCTGTAAACCAAGCCAACCCATATGTGTCTCCATCCCCCCTCTCTAAAACCCATGTCAGACAACTAATGTCATCCTCTCACGTACCTGCAGCACGTATCTTTCCTCGAGTGTCTCTATCTCCTGTGCCCACATTTGATACCAGACCACACATGTGTCTCTCACTCTATGTGTCTGCATCCCTTTCCATCCCTGAGTGTGCCTCTCTGCTGTGCTTCAGCCCATGCCAGCTCGTGTTTGTCTACATTCTCTGTGCTTCCAGCCCATCTAGACAACCAGTGTTTTCATTTACTGTTCCTCTAGCCCCTGTCCAAACTCGTGTGTTTCCCTACCCTGTGCCTGTAGCCCATGTGTGCCTCAAGTGTCTTCACCCAGTGTCCCACAATTGGATGTCATTCACCTGTTAAAGGACATATTGGTTCCTTCTAGGTTTTGGCCATTGTGAATAAAGCTGCTTTTTAGATGTTCTTAGGGGTCTGTGTGTGGATGTATATTTTCATGGTAGTTGGAGAAATACACTGCTGCACAATTGGTGCACCATATAGTGACACTATGCTTAGCTTTACAAGAATTAGCAAGATGTCTTCTTAAGAGGTTGTACTGTGTGTATTCCCATTAGCAATGAATGAGATTTCCTATTGTCCCACATCCTCACCAGTAATTGGTATTGTCAGTTTTTGGTTTTTAGCTATTCTACTAGAAGAGCGGAGTATCTCATTGGTGTTTTAATTTGCTTTTTCTTAATGCACAATGCATTTTATTTTCCAATAATTCCTTGTTGTTGAACAATTTATATTTGCTTATTTCACATGTATATATATATTTTTGGTAACTTGTCTATTCATATTTTGGTCTATTTATTTTAATTTGGGAAGTTTGTTTTCTTGTTGTAGCATTTGACTGGTTCTTTGAATATTTTGTATGCAAGTCTTTCTGCAGATATGTGTTTTACAAATGTATTATCCTAGTCAGGAGTTTGTATTTCCACTCTGTGAATGCTGTCTTTCCCAGATTGGAGAGTTTAAATTTAACCAAGTCCACATGATCAATTGTTTTCTTCATGGATTGTGCTTTTTGTGTTGTATATGAGAACTAATCATCAAACTATAAATCATGAAGATTTTCTCTTGTTTCTCAGTATGATTTTTACAGTTTTGCACTTTATATTTAAGTTGATGAGTGATTTTGAGTAAATTTATGTCTAAGGTGCAAAGTTTGTGTCTTTGTTCATTTATTTCCATAGGGTCATCCTTTTGTACCATCACCATGGTTGATGATGACTAGAGACTAAAAGACTAAAGACTAAAAACTATTATTTTTTATGTGGGAGTGCATTTATTGTCTTGACCAAGATCAAGTTTTCTGTATTTGCAGAGGTCTATGTGTGGACTTTCCATGCTTTTTCATTTCCCTCTGTGTCTGTTCATTTTAAAATATCATGGTCTCTTGATTATTGTAGCATTGTAAAATATCACAGTCTCTTGACTTTGTAATTAATCTTGAAATTGAGAAGTGTGAGTTCAACAATTTGTTCTTCATCAGGATTGTCTAGACCACTCAAGGTTTCAAATGAGTTGATCAATATCTACAAAATAGCTTGGTGAGATTTTTATTGGAATTGCACTGGATCTTTAGATCAATTTAAGAATTGATATCTTAATATTGTGACTTTTAATCATGAGCAAGGAATATATCTCAATAGATTTATTTTTTTCCTTTATTGCTTTTAAGAGTGTCTCATATTTTTTTTCCACAGATATCTGTAAATATTTTATTGGATTTACACTTGAGGATTTTTTTGTGTATATGTGTGTGTTGTTAATGATATTGTTTCATATTCCAATTATTTGTTGGTATGTAGAAAATCAACTGAATTTTGTCTACTGAATTTGAACTTCTCTTCATGATATCTCTATAAATTCCCATCTGGGCACAGAACAGAGGGTTCCATTTCTGTTTGAACATCCCAAATCATGGCATTGAATAATCTGAACACTGAATTTCAGCCATTCACCAGAACTGCCAAGGCACACAGCCACCACTAATACTGCAGTTACAAGCCTTTTCCGAGAGGCACACCCTCAGATTCAGTAAAGAACGCCCGTTTTCCACTCAGCCTGGCAGTGGCAGTTTGGCAAGAAACTGTAGAGCACTTACAGACTTGTTCCTAGAGCTGAGCCAAACTATCCCTGTCTTCTATTGTTGAAACTGAGTCTGTGCAGAGCCTGCCTCAGTCTAGGTCTTAAGGTTCTCTCACACATAACTTCCATGACCCACGGCAGTTACAAGCCTGGTCCGAGAGGCATGCCCTTGGATTTACTAAAGAACACCTGTTCTCTACTCGGCCTTCCAGTGGCAGTTTTGCAAGAAGACTGCAGAGCCCTTAGAGGCTTGTCCCTGGAGCCAAGCCAAACTATCCTTGTCTTCCATTTCTGGATCTGAGACGGTGAAGAACCTCCCTCAGCTCTACATGTTAAGGCTCTCTCACACATCACCTCCAAAAACACAGTGTAGTGACAAGCCTTTCCAAAAGGCATGCCCTCGGATTCAGTAAAGAGCACCCATTCTCTACTCGGACTGCCAGTGGCAGTTTGGCAAGAAACTGCAGAGCCCTTAGAGGCTTGTACCTGGAGCTGAGCCAAACTATCTCTGTCTTCCATTCCTGGAACTGAGACTGTGCTGAACCTCTCTCAGCTCTAGGAATTAAGGCTCTCTCACACATAACTTCCAAGACACACTGCAGTTACAAGCCTGTTCCAAGAGGCTTGCCCTCGGATTCACTAAAGAACGCCCGTTTTCCACTTGGCCTGGCGGTGGCAGTTTGGCAAGAAGACTGCTGATCCCTTACAGGCTTGTTCCTAGAGCTGAGCCAAACTATCTCTGTCTTCCATTCCTAAAACGGAGACTGTGCTGAACCTCCCTCAGCTCTAGGAATTAAGGCTGTCTCACACATAACTTCCAAGACACACTGCAGTTAAAAGCCTTTTCTGAGAGGCATTCCCTCGGATTCACTAAAGAAAACCGGTACTCAATTTGGCCTGCCAGTGGCAGTTTGGCGAGAAACTGCAGAGCCAGATTGTATGTATAACTGAGATCAAATGGTATTTGTCTTTCTCTGTCTCAGTTATTTCACTTAGCATAATGACCTCAAGGTCCATCCATGACATTGCAAATGGCAAGATTTTTTTCTTTTTTATGGCTGAATAATATTCCATTGTAAATATGTACTACATTTTCTTTCCTTTTTTTTTTGTGAGGAAGATCAGCTAACATGTGCCAATCCTCTTTTTGCTGAGGAAGACTGGCCCTGGGCTAACATCCATGCCCATCTTCCTCCACTTTAAATGGGACTCCATCACAACATGGCCTGACAAGCGGTGAGGCAGTGAGCACCCAGGATCCGAACCCCGGGCCACCACAGCAGAGCACACGCACTTGACCACTACGCCACTGGGCTGGCCCATACCACATTTTCTTTGTCCACTCATATATTGATGGACATTTAGGTTGTTTCCATATCATATAAATAATGCTGTAATAATCACAAGAGTACATATGTCATTTCAAGTTAGTGTTTTCATTTTCTTCGGATAAATACACTGAAGTGTATCTGTTTTTAATTTTTTCAGGAGCCTCCACTGTCTTTTCCATAGTGGCCGCACCAATTTAAATTCCCATGAACAGCGCACAAGCTGTGTCCCTTTTCTTCACATCCTTGCCGACACTTATTATCTCTTGTCTCTTTGATGATCACCATCATTACAGGTGTGAGATGATAGCTCTATGTGGTTTTGATTTGCATTTCCCTGATGATTAGTGACGTTGATCTCCTCTTGTATGTGTTGGCCATTTGGACGTCTTCTTGGGACAAATGTCTACTTAGTCCTTTGCCCATTTTTTGATTGGATTACTTTTTTGTTGTTGGGTTGTATGAGTTCTTTATAAATTTTGTTATGGGTTGTGTAAGTGTTTCATAAATTTTGGATATTTAACCCCTTATCTAATACATGGTTTGTAAAATTTTTCTCCCAGCCTTTTGATTTTGTTGGTTGTTTCTTTTGCTGGGCAGAAGCTTTTAAGTTTGATGTAGTCCCATTTGTTGACTTTTTTTGTGTTGTTTGCAGTTTTGGTGGGATATCCACAAAATCATTGCCAAGACCAATGTCGAGGAGCCTCTTCCCTGTGTTTTCTTCTAGCAGTTTTACAGCTTCAGGTCTGAGAATGCCCAAAAGGCTGGGAGGAGAAATGTCCCTTTTTTTCGGAGCTGAACAGATTCAGTCTCTCATTTCTCTATCAAGCAGTTTTGTTCAGACCTTATAAACACAATTCTTTCCAATTTTAAGCCAAATTAAAAAGGTCAGCCTGCCCCATTCACTCCAAAAGTGCCCCCTACTCTTCCCTGGTCAAGGAAATTCCCCCTGGGTTTCTGTTTCCTAGGAATTCCACCCTAGGTTCCTCTGACCTAGGGAATGTACCAGTACCCCCTTAAGACACCTAGCCTTAAGCCTTGAAAACAGCTC
The DNA here is from genome assembly GCF_020826845.1 of Diceros bicornis minor. NCBI lineage: Eukaryota > Metazoa > Chordata > Mammalia > Perissodactyla > Rhinocerotidae > Diceros > Diceros bicornis. Next base: position 518,007 of record NW_026691115.1, on the reverse strand, counting down.
AAATAAACTCTGAACTGTTGACTTACAATAAGGAGGTCCGGGTTTCAAGAGAATTCACCAGGGTCACCTGAAGAATGCAGTGATCTGGGAGGCAAAATGGGCCCCTACTGGTACCTAATGCCAGTTCAGTGTGGATTCCAGGTGGTCTCTGGTAGGTTTCTCTGAAATCTTGCCATAACTACACCAACAAATGTCTACATAAATAATCCATAATCAATCCATAAATCAAAATTGGGGTGAGTTTATTATGAGCCAACTTTTGAGGACCATGGCCCTGGGCCTTCCTTCCATAAGGAAGGAAGGGCACCAAAGACGTGGGATGTAGAGAGCGGTTATATATCTTCAAAGAGCATGTATCATATAGGATTGTAATGTCCCTTTTACTGTAGCAACAAGATCGCCCTGTCAGATTGCCCTGCCAGAATAGCTATTGACGGACACAGTGGGGAGCAGGTCTGCTGTCTCGATGGGCTTGGCTGGTGTCAGATCTGTTGTCTCGAACTGAGTGGTAACAGGATGACTGCAACAACCAAATCCTAGCTTAGGGAGAAATGCTCATCCTTAAGGTAATGCCAATGAGGGGGAAGTTGCATCCTTATCTTAAGGGCATTTACTCTTCTCTTTGGGACATGGCAAAGCAGATACACAATGCAGGCGACAAGCCATTTTGGAAAAACAAACTCCAGCCGAATTACTTTTACCCTAAATGGCTTCCTCATGTGCTCCAATATATCCTATTGCTTGCCATTTATTTATCAGTTCCTTAGTACTCATTGTGTGTCTGTTATGTATATAGAATATGTAATATTCTGGGGAAAACAGGGGTCATACCATATGGTGCCTGGAGGCAAGGAGCTTATAACCCTGCTTGAAAAATAACTACATTTCTGAAATGCTAAACAGAAATACAGCAGAGAAAAAGACATGCCTCGATGGTCGAGGAAATGCCACAACAAAGCTATTAATTGAATGCAAAACAGTGACAATCAGCACAAATGCCAAGAAAGCTCTAGAGACTCAAGTTTGCTCAACTAGCTTCTCACAATAAAGCAAAGATTCAGCACTGGTTCTGGAGAGGCCTTGATGTGGACATATGGTGATGACTTTGAATTCCTCTGAAGAGAGTTTTTTAAACACAGGAAATAATGTGTGATTATTCTAACTAAACATAGATTTTTAAAATGTCAAAACGAGTGGTACCCCTGGTGTGTTATTTCTGAATGACATCTGTCATTGTCTTAGCTTTTTCCGCATAGCGTTTGCTCCTGCCTCACACCAGCCCTATGAACAGGGCCGGGGCAGGTATTATTCCTGATTTCCTGATGAGAACGCTGAGGCCTTGTAAAGTTAGGAGATCTGTCTGGGCACCAGTATTGATGATATCCTAGGATTTTTGTCTACTCAGTATTTTTCCTTATCTTCTGTAATTGCCATTATGTTTCGATATAACTGATAACTTGCTACCTTGGTTTTTCAAATGAAACCCACAAAGTTTGTGGGTATCTTTTGGTATCTTGTTAAGCAAATGAGGAAAATGAGATTACCAGCTACAGCTGCTGCTCATATTGACAAGCCATCTCCTTTATTTTTCTACCTAACAAGCATGTTCATTCAATATAGATATTAAGTGGCTGTTATGTAGTCATCATGACATTGTCAAGAGTGGGGGGATTGACAGGACAAGTGTGCACACTTCTCGTGCTGAGGAGGCTCTCAGTGCATTTGAGGGAAGATGAGATACACTCAGGAAAGTGTTAAGCCGCCACCCTTCCACACAGCACAACACTATTGTCAAAATGAGGGGTGCAGGTGTGCCGTGTCTGTGTGCTGATTCCAGAGGGGTCCACGTGAGCTGGGGCTTCCACCAGACTTTAGTGATTGATAAGACTCTGTGAGGGGAGGACCAGGGAGGGCCTTCTAGTGGAGTGGAGCTTGACTCAGGAAACAGGGAGAGACGAATTTGGGGGGTGGACGGGAGGCATGTAGAAAAATTTAAGTGATAGTCTGGTTGAAGAGATGGCATCTGTAGACACTAAAAAGCCATGAAAGAAATTGTGTTTTCCTTATTTTCTGCTACTGGAGCCATGCGGTGAAGGAGAGGTTTTGAGATTACATCACAGCACTGTAATGTGTGAGAGTCCTGGGGTGTGGCTGAAAGCCTGGAGGACCAACTGAACTTTCCATATATATATAGTTTATATGGGGTTGTATAGAGTGCTTATAGCATACTTTGTATTGGGGTGAACATGGAATCCTAAGTGAAACCATTTATCCCTTTGTCTGTTGGTGCCGCCTGTTTTACATGGAGTCAGCGAAGTCCAACACTGAGTGGCATTGTATTAGGATGATGAAGTGCTCTAGGCAAGAGTCCCTTCATCAGGGGATGTGCAGCTTGCTACCCGGATAGATGCCCAGCTACACCTTCCATGAAAGGTTCACATGATACAGATATGAAGGAGGCAGGATCCTGTGCCTAATGGCTGGCAACAGGCAGGGAGACATTTTCCTAAACCAGCAGCTAGTGCAGCACTGTGAGGACATCATGCCTGACATCCTCCTTTGCCCAAGTCTTACCTTTTTCCTCTAAGTATGAGGATATTCTCTGATGTTTTGGCCAATCCACATATATGGAATCCCTTCAGTTTCACCAATTAGAGCTCATTTCTAAATTCATGCTAATTAAATGAACCACTATTTCACCAGTGAAAAGTTATTTCTGATATTCAGTAAGCTAAGTAGCAAAGCCTGTGGTGCTTATCAAGATATGACTAGCTTAAAGACAAGTGAATAGCTGAAATGCACAGCCAGGTCTGAAATGTGACACTTTCTGATACAAGACTAGCTGACCCCTGGAATCTGAATTCTCTATTAGGGTCAATGACTGTCCCTGAAGGTAAAGCTTGAACTAACTCATCTATGCGTTGTGTATTACCGTCAATGCTGAAGAATATTTTATGAATTTCTTAATTTGTTAAAAAAATTACAGAAAGAGCATCTCTTGTCCATTAGTTAATTCAGTTTACTTTATAGTCCCAACACGATAACTACAGTATGTTTTTTGTTTTTAATTTGCTCTTTACCTCTGCCACACAGTTATTCTCTTCACTTTGCTTTATAATCCACAAAGGTTTAGGGAAATATACATATAAGTAAGTAAAATATCATGAGGAGAACCCGGGACGTGCGGATATTGAGCACACACATCCTAAACATGTTGTTGTTCTGAAACCCTAATGAGTAGCTTTGCAAGGTGTTTATAGGCCTCAAAGTGGCCTCCTCTCTGAGATTTCCACTTTACTCCCCGGTGCCAGGTGTAGTTATGAGCCTTCTCATTCTGTCCAGATTCTATTGGTCTGTAGCTGGGAAAAGTTATCTTTGCCAGCAGATCCCTGTCCAATTCTTTTATTCTTGTCTGGTTTATTTACTCTTTCACTATATTTCTCCCAAACGGTTCCCAACATGGAACTGAGACAAGTCAGTTTCCTGGACCTTTTGTTGTTGAAGGCAGGGAAGCTATTATTATCCTGTGGTGCCTCGTATAGGTTGTCCTTTGACTTTGCCACACGTATTCAAACAGATGTTAAAGGGACAGCATATTCGAATGTATTAAAGATGCTGAAAATTTGGTTAAAAGCTGCTTAAAGTTCAGGGAGTTCTCCGATTGAGTGTCTGGATTTTCTGATCTTATAATCTCTGCCCATATGCCATTTCTACCTCTAAAGAAAGAGACATCTTCTCAAAGAAACAGCTCTTAGTTTCATTGAACGTTTCTATTCTTTTTCTAGCCTCTCATTCATCTATTTCTGCTCTGATTTTTGTTATTTCTGTCCTTCTACTGACTTTAGGCTTTGTTTATTCTTTTTCTAGTTCTTTTAGGTACAGTGTTAGATTGTTTATTTGGACTTTTTCTCGTTCCTTGAGGTAGGCTTGTATTGCTATAAATTTTACTCTTAGTACTGCTTTTGCTGCATCCCATAAGTTTTCATATGTTGTTTTTCATTTTCATTTGTCTCTAGGTATATTTTGATTTCTCCTTTGATTTAGTCATTGATCCAATAGTTGTTCAGTAGCATGTTGTTTAGTGTCCAAATATTTGTGACTTTTCCAAATTTTTCTTGTAGTTGATTTCTAGTTTCATGCAATTGTGGTCAGAAAAATGCGTGATATGATTTCAGTCTTCTTAGAATTATTGAGGTTTGCTTTGTTTCCAAACATATGTCTATCTTTGAGAATGTTCCATGTGAACTTGAGAAGAATGTGTATTCTGCTGTTTTGGGATGAAATGTTCTCTATATATCTATTAAGACCATCTGGTCTGTTGTTTCGTTTAAGGTCACTGTTTCCTTGTTGACTTTCTGTGTGGATGATCAATCCATTGATGTGAGTGGGGTGTTGAAGTCCCCTACAATTATTGTGTTGCTGTCAATTTCTTCCTTTAAGTCTGTTAATAGTTGCTTTCTATAGTTTGTTGCTCCTGTGTTAGGTACATATATATTAATGTGTTATGTCTTCTTGGTGGAATGTCCCTTTTATCCTTATATAATGTCTGCCTTTGTCTCTTGTCAGGCAAGGGAAACAAAAGAAAAAATAAGCAAGTGGGACTACATCAGACTAAAAAGTTTCTGCATAGCAAAGGAAACTGTTAACAAAATGAAAAGACAACCTACCAACTGGGAGAAAATATTTGCAAATCATCTGTCTGACAAGGGGCTAATTTTCAAAATATATAAAGAACTCATACAACTCCACAACAAATAAATGAACAACCTGATCAAAACATGGGCAGAGGATATGAAAAGACATTTTTCCAAAGAAGTTATGCAGATGGCCAACAGGCACATGAAAGATATTCAACATCACTAATTATTAGGGAAATGCAAATCAAAACTACAATGAGATATCACCTCACACCCATCAGAATGGCTATTATTAAAAAGGCAAGAAATAATAAGTGTTGGAGAGGATGTAAGAAAAAGGAACCCTCATACATTGCTGGTGGGAATGCAAACTGGTGCAGCCACTATGGAAAAAAGGATGGAGATTTCTCAAAAAATTAAAAATAAAAATACCATAAGATCCAGCTATTCTACCTCTGGATATTTATCCAAAGAATATGAAGTCAGTGATTCAAAACAATGTATGCACCCCTAAGTTCTTCACAGCCTTATTCACAATAACCAACACTAGGAAGCATCTCAAATACTTATCAATGGATGAATGAATAAAGATGTGATATATATATATATATATATACATATATACCATGGAATACTACTCAGCCATAAAGAAGACAACATCATGCCATTTGTGACAGTATGGATGGATATTGACAGTATTATACTAAGTGAAACGAGTCAGATAGAGAAAGAAAAATACTGATTGATTTCATTCATATGTGGAAAATAAACAAACACATAGATAAGGAGTACAGATTGTAGTTACCAGAGAGAAAGAGGGAAAGGTGTAAAGGGGGACATATGTATGGTGACAGATGAAAACAAGACTATTGGTGGTGAACATGATCCAGTCTATACAGAACTGAAATATAGTAATGTACACCAGAAATTTACAGTTATAAGCCATATGACCTCAATAAAATTAAAAAGAAATTTATTTTTAAATATAGCAAGACCCACTTTACACCTGGGCTGCAGGCAGCCCACGCACTCACTGAATTACACAGAAGGGCAGTTTCCCAGGTGAGTCCTGTCTGTTTTGCCACCATCGGAACCTCCTGATGAAGAACACAGGCCCAAGGATACTGAAGCAGGTGGGACCCCTGAGGCAGGGTATGTTCTGAGAGTGTGTGAAACCAAGTATCTGTGCAGTGCATACTGAGTAGTGAGTCTGTGCTTCTCTTCAAGGTGTGCCTTTGATCATAATCTGCAGATAACTCAAGGAAAATCACTGGTAGTCTTGTTAAATGGAAAATTCTCATGTCCCAACTTCAAAGCTGCTGAGTTAGAATTCCAGGGAATGGGACACTGGACTTGTCCACTTATTATCGTGTAGACTGAAGTCTGAGAAGCACTGCTGCTGGCGTCCAGCTGTAGCCGCTGCCCGAGGTCAAAACTCCACACCTTGTGAGGCCTGAGACGGCTCCCAGGGGAGATTTCTGTCTGTCGTCTGCAGAGGGGCGGCCACCTCACCTCTTCCCGCTGACTCTCTTTCGTAACTGGCTTCCTTGTGCCTTTCTTAGTCCTTTTCTTTACCTTCAGAGATAACTGGGAGAGGCAAGATAGAGATACAAATTTTACTAAATCTAACTTTTAGGTAATCTTTAAAAAATTGTACAACGTTCAGATGTAATATTTATTTTTCTTTTGGGTTGTTTTTTGTCTTTGTGCCTTTTTTTGTTTTAAAGTATTTTGTGTTATTGGCTGGGAAGATAGCATGAGATTAACATCAGCTTTATATGGAGTCCCAAACCAGGAAAGCACTTATATTAGTCATACGGAATTAAGAATCACATTTGTGTAATGATGTATAAAGGAATTTGGTTGTTTTGTTCCTTGTTTTTTCTTCTTTTTGGCATAATAAAGTCCCAGTTTCTTCTTGGTAGACTGAGCAGGACTATTGATGTCTGATCTATAAGTGAAGAGTTAATAGAAGGGCATTGTTACTATCCATAAATCTCTCCCTCACCAACTTTTCCTAAATGAAAGCATGGATGTTAGAGTTAAGAATTTTGATATTTCCCCCATTGGGTTATAGAGACAAATATACTCATTAGAGACTTCACTTGGACTTGTAGTAAAAGAGCATAATATAAGAGCACTGAGCTTGGGCTCTGCCATGTAACAGCTTTGTAACCTGGGTGAGTTGTCTAGCCACTGTACCCAGTCTCTTCATCCCTAAAATGGTGAGAAGAACAACATCTACTACATCGGGATATTTTGAGGGTTATGGGAGTTCATGTATGTTCAAGCACAGAATTAACATTCAGATTGCAGTGTCTGGTTCAGTAGAAGTGTTTGCTGCTGTTATTATAATTATCATTATTTCATCTCTTTATCTTCCTCGTGAGTTCCCTGTAAAACCAACAACGATCCACAGTGTCAACAGTTTTATTCCAGGTCCCTGCTTAAAGGCCTGCAAAGGGAGCCTCCTGCTTACAACCTCCTGTTTTTATCCCAGTCTCTGGAAGGATGCATTGACCTCTTTCTTCTTTGCACTGAGGCACTGAATGGGGGCCCACACCCAGCCCTGCATGTCCTCCTTTTGATATTCGATGCTTTTGAAACACTGCTTAGTGTTTACTTGGTGGACTATACTCCCTTACACGAGCAACTCATGGGAGATAAGGTGTAGGAAACATTGTTCCATGTAGGTCTCTGAGTTTATCATAACACAGAGTAAAGTTGATCAAGGGCCAAGGTAGAGTTCCTTAATGCACAGATCTTCAGAGATGAGGGTGTTCTAATGTGACACCACCTGAAAATAAAGCAAGAACATAAAAGCATATGTAGTTTTACAAGGAAAAGCACACAACTAAAAGAATTGATCCCATTAAATACACTATTCTATTTGTTTATCCATCAAATTACTGATAGGAAATAACCAGGTGTAGAGAGAGTAGAATTGATCAATTTCATAGAGAATTCTTTTTAACAGTTGTTCATATCTTGTGTTTTACATCATTGGTTAGGGTAATATTTTCATCTTTTTCTGTCCTAGTGTCTTTATCTTTCTCAACTTTTCCAAGAGATATATTTATATTATCCTCTAAAATTTTAGGGCAATTTAAAAAAAGTTGTGAAACATTTTAAGTTATTGATTTTGTATACTGGAGGAGCACTAGATTGCAAGTGAATTAGTGATAATTAGAGTTTTAGTCTGGTAAAAGATGGTAGTTGGAATTGATACCAGGATGTTTGTAACCTAGTTTTTTCTTCATTTTTTGATGTAATTTTCAAAATGACAGAGCAAGTAATTTTTAATATAATAACTTGTCTCATTTTAAAATATGTGTCCTTGGAGAGGGTGATGGAGGTAGGTAGAAAATAATTTAATGTAGTGACTTGTTTTTCTCCAGTTGATCTGTTATAAACCCAACTGCCATATAGCACCCTTTTGTCCAAATGACCTGATGGCACTTTCTTGACTTTTGTTGCTGTGACTCTAGCAGTCTAGGGTCACACCACCTTCTCTCTCCTAGTCATGCTTTCAGTTGTAAGAGTAACATTGTCAATAATATAGTGACAACTTTGCACGCAGTCTACTATTTACTAAAATATATATATCAATTGCAAAATTTGATAACATAATTATTAAGTAATGAACTATTTGCAGTGCACTTAACAACTGATAGCTACACAGTATTGTGTAGTGACATCATGGTTAAAACCATTATTTGCAACATGTGGCCCATTTCAATTTTATTTTAAAGGAAAGTGTTCAATGACTTTTTTCTTTTTGAAGAAGAAAGACTTGCATTTCCATCTTAGAAAATTGAGAACTTGTTTTCGCCTTTTTTTGGCGTCAGCTCTTCTTTATATTGGTTACTAATTCACATGTCCAGTTACTTCAGATTCAAGTGCTACCTCCTCTGCCTGTTTCATGGCTCTCACTTTAACTTTTCCATAATCCCGTCTGTGAAAGAGGTTTCTCTCCACCTTCGTATATCAAGGAAGGAACCGACCCTCCTTTATGTGAACTTGGAGACAGAGGCCAAGGTGAAGCCTTGGTGCCCCTCCCCACCAGTGAGCTGCAGCAGGGTTGCAGATTCCTATGAATCTATTGCTCCCCTCCTGACTCCCTACATAGTTGGCATTGACTCCACAGAGGATCCCAGCTTGTTACAATCGAATTTTTGAATTCTATAGAAGCCTCCTGAAGGATAAGACTGGCTAGAAAGGACATCAGCAAGCAGTGTGCTCCAAAATTTGGTGGCAGAAACATTAAGAAGAATAAAACCTTTCCGTTTATCTTGTTTTCTCTTTATCTTCTCTTCCTTCATTTTCCTTTACGTAGATGGTACAAAGCCTGTCCACCCCCCATGGTGGTTGTTTTTTTCCTCAAAACCCCAGTACATAGCTGGATATCTTAGTTGTAGGTCAACCCATGGTGGTTCTTTTCCTGAAGCCCCATGGCATTTTATTCATATCTCTTTCATTCAAATTATTTCTGTAGTGTAATTTATCTGTTTATACGTATCTGTCTTCCTTGCAGACTGCCAACATTTCAAGACCTTTGGGCACATAGTATATACTTAAGTACCTGAATGAATCTGTGAAGCTCTTTTGTTGAATAAGATCTAAATAAATAAAATACCTACTCAGCACATGAATGCAAGCATTTGAGAGAGTTTTCTGGCTGCTAAAGCAGCCTGTGGATCAGTTTAGGGGCTCAGTGTCAAGGTTACTCAATAGATTTAGATAAAATGAAAGAGATAATTAACTTTAGTTTTAAAATTCATGAAGAACAGGAGCAGGATATTTAGGTGTGAATCAGGACTTGATCACTCTTGTTGTGTCTTTGGAAAATCCAGTCCTTTATGTTTCTATGTAAATGTCACTGGTCAAGAGAATGAACAGAGGGCTGGCTTTTAGAAAGGCAATTTTGTCACAGGAAATCCTGGAGGAAAATATATGGAAGGAGAGCTGGTAGAAACATGGCAGAAACTTTTTGTGTAGAAACCCTAAAAATTGGGTTTATATGCTGGCTGTAAGAATTGTAACCCAACTTTTCTCCAATACAGATTTGAGCAGCTTTTAAATATCTAGTTATACAAAAGGATTAGAAAGGAAAATAGATCAAACTGAAAGGAATTTAAGATGGAACAGTGAGATGAAGCTGAAGTAAGCCAGCGCACTGAAATGTGTTTCCGAATGATCTGCAGTTTTCTTTTTTCTTTTTATTTATTTTTTTTCCCCAAAGCCCCAGTAGATAATTGTATGTCATAGATGCACATCGTTCTAGTTGCTGTACATGGGACGCGGCCTCAGCATGGCCGGAGAAGTGGTACGCCGGTGCGCGCCTGGGATCCGAACCCGGACTGCCAGCAGCAGAGCGCGCGCACTTAACCACCAAGCCACGGGGCCAGCCCAGAAGGACCTGCAGTTTTTAAAGGTAGTTGGAAATGTATCCCTCAGGTTTAAAGTAGAAAGAGAGATGGGCATAATTCTCTATCATCTCATGTCCATGAGATTAAAAGCAACAGTCTCTCAGAGAAGCAAAACTTTTCTGGCCTCTAATGTCCCAAAAAGTGTTTTGAATGGTGCCTAATGAAAGAGATTCTGTGTGACATAATGCAAATACAGTATCATCAACTCATTTCCCAGTTTAGTTCAAACACTTTAGGACACGTTCAATTGAGGTAATCCAGAATTTTATAAGAGACCAAGGAAGAGGCTGACAGCATTCTCTCTCAGCTTTTCACTTGACCAAGGGAGAAAATGTTCTTCAACAGATTGACCACGTCTCCTCAAGACAATTCTCCATTTTCAATTTTTCTTTGCGTAAACTCAGCCTGCATTTCCCATTACATATGCAAGCTAAAGCCTGTGTGTAGACATCCTTCGTTGGTAATGAGGAGCAGATCCATACTATTAAGTAATCAAATAAGCAGAAAATCTGGTTGGCCCCTTTTAAGAAAATTACAGGTTCAAGCCCACCTTCATTGGTGGAAGGACATGGTATACCACAATTAAAATATCTACCATTTATTATGCAGCTAATCATAAGTCATGCTATTTAAAGGAAACTAAATGAATTCTTCTTCTATTAAGTTGACTAGATTTTACTTAAACTAATAATTTTACATAGGTGCATTTTTACTTAAAATGTAAAACTCTTTAGAGACAGCTTCATTCAGTTTTAGAGGCATATTTTGTATATTTTGGTGATTTTATTTATTTTCCTTCATAGCAGAGAGGCACATCCTACTCTTTTTCTTGCTGCCCTCTCTCTACAAGATAAAACTCATCCAAGTTTATTTTGTTTTATAAGGCATAGGCTTACATTGTGATGATAAAGAGACGATTTCTGAAAGATATTTGGAACTGTAGGGAGCCCAGAACTTTAGATTATGCTCAGAATTTTGTGAGGTAACTTCAAAAAAGATGGAACACAAAGTTTTGCCAGGAAAGTTTTCTCCTACTTTTCTTGACAGTAATTAAAAAAAAAAAGTTTAGTTTCTTAATTCTTCAGATGGGTGAGTGTAGAAGTTGGCAGGATTGTATGTACCCTTGAGAGATCTCTCTCTGCGTTACTCTTTCAAAACAACCATCCTGGCCCAGCCCCGTGGCTTAGCGGTTAGGTGAATGCACTCCACTGTTGGTGGCCCTGGTTCGTATCCCGGGCACGAACCGACGCACTGCTTCTCCAGCCATGCTGAGGCCGAGTCCCACATACAGCAACTAGAAGGATGTTCAGCTATGACATACAACTATCTACTGGACCTTTGGTGGAAAAAAATAAATAAATAAAATAATTTAAATAAAAAAGTAATTTAAAAAAACCACCATCCTAGTTGATGAATATTTAATGGGGACTCTGTCAGTCCCAGAGCTGCTGACAGAGGCAGTTCCCAAAGCTCCAGCAGGTCCCGAGAGAGGAAAGCGCTGGTAATCAGTGTCGTCAGAGTTTGGATGAGGTGTGGTCATTCTCTGGATGTTAGAACTGAGTGAAGTTTTCAAACACAGCCCAGTGACTCTAGACCTGAGCCCTGTTCAGAAGCCAGTTGACTTTCATTCGCTCTGAGCTTGGTGTCTTCCCTCTGTTCGTGCCCCTTTTTGCCATTTCTCATGCTTCTCCTGACTCTTTCTCTTTCTTACACCTATTTTCTTCTTTTTTCTCTCTTTCTTACTTTTACTCTCTATTATATTCCTCCTCCTTAACAATTTTTTCTTCCTTCTCTTATTGTTCTCATTCTTTTTCTTTTTCTTTTGTAGTACAGTTACTCTGTATATCACTTTCATCTTAAAATCTTGACCCTCTACAACTCTTATACTTCAGCTAGCTATTTTGAAGAGAGTATTTTGATAAATTTCTCTTAGATGTTATAACATGCTGATTCAAGGAGATAAAAACTATGACGAAAGGAATGCGGATAGAGAATGAATTCAGTTCAGGTAGCCATGGAATTAGACAGAAGGAAACTGAGAGCTTAGATGTGAGTGTTCAAAATGTTTCCTGATACATCTTTGTAGTTCATTGTTGTGGTAAACTGCACAAAGTCTTATTTACTGTTGGAGCCCAGAAGTTTGCACCTCTGGGCAAGTCAGCAGGTCTCGGACTATAGAAAAGAAGCTAGGAAACACTGCCTGCGTTTCTAATGTAAAGAACTGTTCATGTTCCACCAGGAGACCCTTTGGCTCTTCCCTGCACTATCTGAATAGAAAAAGAGGAAGAGAAGCTTTTCTCCACCTGCACAAAGCCGGGACCTTATCTTGAGTTTGAGAGGATTTGCATGTGACTGAAAACAAAAGTGTTCCCGAGTTTGGATTTGCTTTAATATGATCTATTGGCTGGCTTTGATGTTAAAAGTCTTTATTCAAAATTGGTTACCTCTAGTGCTAAGTTCAGAGTGGAGATTTGTCAGTATAAGAGAGAAGAGTCCCTTTTGGATTAACTCATTGAAATACAATATTTGGGAAAATGGTTATATTTGAAGGCCACTTGTTAATATTCTGTTGCCACAGTGACATCTGTTGGTAAGTGACTACTTCACGCTATTCTTGATGATTTCTGTTTGAAAGACACACCCTGAGCTTGATAAATAATAGGAGCATTTGGATAGGATAGGATTGGGATATCCTATCCCAAGCAATAGGATATATTGGAGCATATGAGGATGCCATTTGGGGTAAATTTAATTTGGCCTGAGTTTGTTTTTCCAAAAGGGCTTGTCGCCTGCATTGTGTATCTGCTTTGTCTGTCTCAAAGAGAAGAGTAAATGCCCTTAAGATAAGGATGCAGCTTCCCCCTCATTGGCATTGCCTTAAGGATAAACCTTTCTCCCTAGGCTAAGATTTGACTACTGCACTCATCCGGTGACCAGCCAGCTCCAGACAACAGACCTGACACCAGCCACGCCCATCGAGACAGCAGACCTGCTCCCCACTGTGTCCATCCATAGCTATTCTGGCATGGCAACCTGGCAGGGCGATCTTGTGGGTATTGTAAAAGAGACATTACAATCCTATGTGATACATGCTCTTTGACGGTATATAACTGCTCTGTACACCCCACTTCTTCAGTGTCCTTCCTTCCCTAAGGAAGGAAGGCCCCGACCATGGTCCTCAGAAGTTGCCTCATAATAACCTCACCCCAATTTTGATTTATAGATTGGTTATGGATTATTTACATAAACATTTCTTGGTGTAGTTGTGGCAGGATTTCAGAGAAACCCACCAGAGACCACCTGGAATCTACACTGAACTTGCATTGGGTACCAATAGGGGCCCATTGTGCCCCCAAGATCTCTGCATTCTTCAGGTGACCCCAGTGAGTTCTCCTGAAACCTGGACCCCCTTATTTTAAGTTGACGGTCCAGAGTTTATTTGAGCTGTTTTCAAGGCTTAAGGTTAGTTGTCTTAAGGGGGTACTGGTACATTCCCTAGGTCAGAGGAACCTAGGGAGGATTTCCAAGGAAAGAGAAATGTAGAGGGAATTTCCTAGGCCAGGGTAGCCTAGGGGGAACTTTTGGAGTGAATGGGGCAGGGTGACTTTTTAATATGGCTTAAAATTGGGAAGAATTATGTTTATAAAGTATGAACAAAACTGCTTGATAGAGAAATGAGAGACTGAATCTGTTCAGCTCCGAAGAAAAGGGACATTGCTCCTCCCGGCCTTTCAGGAATTCTCGCGCAACTGAGAATCTCATCGGGGGTGTCAGAGACAAACCCCACGACGTGTAACGGTCCTTCCTATAGGGAGCTCCACTATCATTCATGTTAATTTATCACAAGTTCATCTGGGAACACACATGGGAAGGTTGGTCATCCATGCTCCAAACCCCCACGGCAGTACCTAGACTGCGGGTGGGAGAAACCGCGGCACATAAGAGAGTGATTAGGACAATTCTTTAGCAAGTAACACTCACAAGCAGCACACTCCTGACCCGCTACACAGTCCCTAGAAATTGTTCAGACTTTGTAGCAAAATGAAAGAAAAGAAAAGCGGGAAATTGAGTTTTCTCGACCATTCCCAGCTGAGCCGCCTGGCCTTTGAACCCAGGAGACTTGCCCAAGTGCTAAGACAGCAGGGGGCCTAAGAATGAAAGAAAAAAAAATGGGAAAGAAGCTTTCTGCAGATGGAAACTGCTAAATTTTCTAAAACAGCAGCTATAAAATCTTTCTTGCATCTGTCTTTTATGTGTGTGTCTCTACATGTATGTTATATGTGAGCTGTGTTCTACCTCCAGAGGGTATGGTCAACATCAAGAGCTCTATTCAATTAACTTGAAGTAAGTGCTTACAAAAATTATTTCTAAATCCAAATGTTTTTCCAGTTAACGTGATATGAAATAATCTTTGGTAAATAAAAGCTTATTTAAGCTCATTAGTTTTCAGCATTGGATATAATGCAGATATGCAACCTTTATTCATCAGATAAACTGATGTTATTTCTATTACAAAACTGGTCTCAAAAATAATAAGTGATGGCTAATATTATCTTGATGGTGCTCAGGGCAACTTACCCCAGGAAACACCACTCTGGTATGCGGATTATTTCGAGCTAGAGACAATAAAGACTCAGCAAACTCAGGAAGAATATTTGAGTTTCCCCTCCCAAACTGCCTAAAGAATTTAAAACAAAAGATCTGTTTCAGGAAGGAGTTATTATCATGATGGCTGTAAAGATAATGTAAAATAGAAGTTACAATAAGAAAGGCACCAGGCTCCTTTTATCACAAACTCTATCTCTCCCTGACCACATTATCTATAGATGACCCTGAAAAGAATTGTCAGACAAACATTTGCATTTCTATCTCCATGTGAGTTGTCTTCTTGCCCTCTGAAGTTCCAGGCCACTACCCACCCCCAACACCTTCCTCGCCTTTAGCTACAATACTTAAGCAAGCAGCTTAGACAGAGGGTCAAGTTGCTCATTTCTGAGTTTCTCCCATGTATACATGTTATTAAACTTGGTATTATTTTCTCCTGCTAACCTGTCTTGTTGATTATTTGGCAAGCCATCAGAACATTAAGGGAAAGTAAAGAAAAGGATTCTCCTTCTGTCCCGACAATCTAATGTTTCATAAAGTCTTGTAGGCAATCTAAATAATTATTGAGAACAGGTAGCTAAATAGATGTGAAAAAAATGAGTATTAAGTGAACTTTAAACAATAATCATATGTTATAGTGTATATAGCTTCTAAACTCTTTTTGGTGACTTAAAACTTTAGGGTTTTCCTAATTTTATGATAAAAATTCATTGAGTATCTAGATCATTTCCAAATAAGATAAGATATTAGACATTGATTGCTAAATATAGGTTTATCTACTTTTGGCTTATTACAGAAAAACTAAAAGGTGTTTTGGGTCTATTGGTAAACACGTCTTGTGTTTTATTTAAAAGATTGTACTATAAAGTAACATGTTTCCAAAAATTATAAAAAGTGTCCATATAAATTTGTCAAGCCATGAAATGTTAATGTAAAAGAATCTTTATAATTGCTTACCTAAGTTTTACTTAAAAATTAAGGTTTCTAAGGGTTAAAAATTTCTAATATGTGATTAAGCTACTAAAAACTTAAGAAAAATATGTTTGTATTCAAGGAGAGTAAGATGTATGTTATCATTAAGAAGATATGAAAAGCGGAAATATTTTTGTTTGGTTAGGAAAGATAAATTTGCCCTAAAAAGTACTAGAAGGAAAAAAAAGGAAGGCGTGGCACAGATTCTGAAAGTAAACAAAAACTTATAGAAGGTTTGTTGAAGAGAAACCCTGAGGAGTTTTATACATGGTCAAGTTGGCTAAGATTAAACTAAATCCAATTAAGTAAATGATTTTTAATATCAAAAGAAAGCTGGTACAAAATTCAAATTTGTTCTTCCTTTTAAAAGAATAATTTTATTCTACTGTTAATCTACTCTTGATAGGGGTTATTATGTAAAAAGATTTTTCTTTACCTTTGAGTTAAGTTTATCTCAAGAACAGAGATATGTTTTGTTAAGGTAATTTCCTACGTTCAAAAGACTGAGGTCTCGGGGCCGGCCCGGTGGCGCAAGCGGTTAAGTGCGCGCGCTCCGCTGCGGCGGCCCGGGGTTCGCTGGTTCGGATCCCGGGCGCGCACCGACGCACTGCTTGGTGAGCCATGCTGTGGCGGCGTCCCATATAAAGTGGAGGAAGATGGGCACCGATGTTAGCCCAGGGCCGTCTTCCTCAGCAAAAAAAAGAGGAGGATTGGCGGATGTTAGCTCAGGGCTGATCTCCTCACAAAAAAAAAAAAAAAAAAAAAAAAAAAAGACTGAGGTCTCTCTCTCTATTAAGGTCTTTTTGACTGTTTAAATGCTGTTTGTTAACTAAGCATGGATTCACTGCGACAAGAGCAGGAACTCCTTGATCTTGTCGGACCAAGAGTTTTAAACCCTTCTATATTTTTGACAATCTTCCCAAAACTCATATCCTAAATAAAGTCTTTCTTATAACTATTTCCTTTGAGAATTTTCAAAGGACCCTGGTAATTCTCAAGGAAATTTGATCTCTTCCTATAAAGAGGGAGATACTAAACTAATTAGGCTTAACTGGTATGCCAAATTACACAAGAAGCATTGTCAAGTAAATGATAAAACTTCTTAGGTTGTACTGCGTAGGTAAATATTACACGCTATTTTAACCCTGCTATCTTGCTTCCAACATTAGAAGAGGAAGGACCACGACTGCATTCTATTTAATTTGGTTTACAGATGGGTCTTACTTAAATGATAAGCAAGATATTACCAAGCTGGATATGCTGTCTATCCTCGAGAATGCCTGTGTGGGGGAAGAGGGAGAATCCCCCTCTGCCCTTTCCCTTAAGGTTCTTATGGCTGGCCAGATGATTAACAAGACAGGTTAGCAGGAGAAAATAATACCAAGTATAATAACATGTATACATGGGAGAAACCAGGGACACTGCGTTTCTCAACACAATAGAAGAAATTTTCATCTTAAATACTGTCTTCACCTAACGACAGAGGAGGATGTTGGGGGTGGGTGGTGTCAGTTACAGGAGATCACCACTAAAGCACTGTAAACAAGAGTAAGGTTATTGTGCAGATTTAAGGCCTCACCTTCCACGTTCTACCTTCCACCTTCCAAGTTTCTAGAAATGAGGTCATCCCTCTTCCCAATACGAGAGGGAGATACAATTACAAATGGAAATTTCCCTCATAAATGTAAATGTTTGTCTGGCAACTCCTCCCAAGGCCATCCAAAGAATGTGGCCAGAGAGACAGAACTTCTGATAAGATGGGCTTGTTGGTGCCTTTCCTATTGTAACATCTATTTTACATTATATTACAGCCATCAGATAGAAGATCTGTTGCAGGAAAGAGTTACTATGTCAAATTCTTTAGGCAGTTAGTGGGGGAGGTCAAATGTCCATCAGAGAAAACAATCCAGGTAAAGACATATATTTCAGGGTGGCCAAATCTTGATCTCTCACACCTGATAATTCCTATTAACTCTGCTAACCTAATAAAAAACTTCTTTCCACAGGCTTGAAAGAAATCGCCACGGAAGAAGAGAAACAGATATAGCAGTCAAAAGGGGGAATTTTTGACACCCCCTCACAGATGTGGTTGGCACCTAGTAAAAAAATCCATAGTACCTATTGGAGCACAATTGCCACTGCTCCAGCATATACACCAATTAACCCATTGGGCACCTGAAAAGATAATTTTGTGGGAAGAGCAATGCTTTTAAAAACCTTCTCCCACAGCAGCTCATAAAGCTATACTGATTGTGTTATATGCCCAAAATATCATCTAGGGAAACTACTACATGAATCACAAGGCCACTTTCCCTTTACTAAGGGACCCTTTGAGGTATGGCAATCGGACTTACTCCAAATGCCACCATCTCAAGGATAAATATATCTTGTAATGACTGTGCATTCTCACATTGGGTTGAGGCCTTTCCTTGCAGAAGAGCAATGGCTCTAATAGTAGGTAAATTACTATTAGAGAGAATAGCTCCTGTTTGGGGAATTCTTGCTGAGTTATATAGTGACCAGGGAACTCATTTCACTGAACAAATAATTAGTCCATTTGTAATATTGGGCCAATGATACAGCATTTCCACTGCACTTAACATCCCCAATCCTCAGGATTTGTGGAAAGGACTAATGGCACAATCAAAACTCAATTGGCAAAGCTTTCAGGAACATTTAATCTCATGGCTGAAAGCTGTTCTGCTAGTGTTCCTCAATCTTAGATCTATGCCCTTTTGTAAACATCGGCTGTCTCCTTTTGAGATAATAACTGGACAGTCTATGCAATTAGATAAAGAAATGTATGAAACAACATTACTTAAAGAAAATATCTTAATTACTGCCAAGGTCTCATTGAGACACTTAAAAATATATTTATATGAGAAGGTGGTAGCCAATTCTTTTTCCCACAGTGCACTTCCCACAGTGCACTCCCAGACCTTAAGGATTATAACCTAGAAAATTTATTTATCAGAAGAGACACCAAATAAAAGACTCTAGAGCCCTATTGGAAAAGACCATACCAGGTACTTTTAACTAGTTCATGCACTGCAGAATCAAAAGACATAGACTTATGGATTCACATTTCTCATTTTAAAAAGAGGCTTTTCCACCTGAGTGCGTTTCAGTTCCTATTTCTGAATCCTGACTTCAACTGGCTAATACGAATACCTCCAAACCAGGATGAGAAGAAGACAACATCAGTTGTAGACAGCTGTCCCAAGACTCTGGACCAGGCCTGTATTCCCAACCTTAAATCCACTCATTTAAACCTTTGTTATGCTTAAACTGTATACCTATTTTATAATTGTTACATTTAAGATTTTCAGAATACTATCATACTTTAGGAAAGTGATTGATTTGGAACAGACTGGTCTTAAAGTCCAGGCATTTATCTGGTGGTTCCTAATATAAATTAATGGTTATATAGAACAAATCTCTGGCCTTGACTACTGGCCTGATGGCTAAAACACTGCACCCGATCTTCCCTTAAATGCAGGGAAGGATTCACAGTGACAACTGCTGCCAACATTCCTCCTCTTAAGGCCATACGGGCTTATTCAGTGTTCCCCTGGTATGACTACTGAGCAGCTAGCTATATTTGCTCCTTTTTTAAGGCTAAATGTTGTCACATCACATACAGAAGCCCTTAATGACAGGCAGGAATTGCCTTATTAAATACTAAAATGTCTTTAATAAAAAGACTGTCCTTCAAAATAGAATGGCCTTAGATATTTAAACTACATCCCAAGGTGGTACATGTACAATCATTCAAACTGAATGCTGTGTTTTCATACCTGACGAGTCTTCCAATGTGTCATATCTGCTAAGGCACATGAAAAAGCAGGCGAAAGCAATCCTGCGTTCAGTCTTGAGTTGTTTCGTTGGCTCCCTTCTGGTGTTTGTTCCCTTTTTCGATCTGGATTGCAATTCCTATTTCTATTACTTCTTGGAATTCTTGTATAATCATAATATTTAAACTAATTGCTGTTTTCTTTACTCAGTGCAGTAAGACTGTCATGTAAGCTGGAGTAATGAAAGCTGAGGTGGTCGATTGATCTTATAACCTTGAACAAACTTCCTTTTTTGATAAGGACTATGCCTAAGAACTCATTTTACACTAATCTTTTCAAAGATGTTAAATTATTATCATTGTTACTGTACTTGTTCTATAATTGTGAATAGCGTAAATACAAGGATTCATAAAAAGCACAGATACAGTGTTTGTGCAACAACCTAAAATTAATCCAAAACCCATGAAATGCTTCCTCTATTAATATATATATACCTCTTTGCTTGTCCACCATATCCAATTAATTCCCCCCAAGGTGGACAACTGGGAAAATAAATGAGATAAAAGCCTGGCACCGAGGGACATGATGGACCCAGGACAGGCAACAACCACCCTGACTCTGAGGGACAATATTTTGATCATCAATTCTTTCTATCAAAAGATTATAGATCAAAAGGGAGAAAATGATAAATAAATGGCAAACAATAAGATATATTGGAGCATATGAAGAAGCTGTTTGGTGTAAAACTAATTCGGCCTGGGTTTATTTTTCCAGAAGGGCCTGTCGCCTGCATTGTGTATCTGCTTTGCCGTGTCCCAAAGAGAAGAATAAATGCCCTTAAGATAAGGATGCAACTTCCCCCTCCTTGGCATTTCCTTAAGGATACACATTTCTCCCTAGGCTGGGATTTGACTGCTGCACTCATCCTGTGACCCCTCAGCTCCAGACAACAGATCTGACACCAGCCACGCCCTGCCTACTGTGTCCAGCAATAGCTATTCTGGCAGGGCAATCTAGCAGGGCCATCTTGTGACTATAGTAAAAGGGACATTACAATCCTATGTGATAGATTCTCTTTGATGGTATATAACCTCTCTGTACACTCCACTTCTTCAGTGCCCTACCTTCCTTAGAGAAGGAAGGCCCAGGGCCCATGGTCCTCAAAAGTTGGCTCATAATAAACTCACCCAAATTTTGATTTATAGATTGATTATGGATTATTTACGTCAACATGTTTTACAAGTAATAAAATATCTTGGAAGGAAAAAACAATAAAGTAGCAACCCTGCATTACATACGAATTTTGTGCTCCCCCTGGAGGGAAAATGAGGATACAACATTGGTTGAGTACTTGATTTTATAATGCACTGTGCCATTCAAAAATATAACTATTATTGTAAGAATAAGATATCCTTAAGAATAGTACCACAGAACAGGTTTTCCTAGCTTCTTTTTGTCAGAGCTGAGACTGACATCAGGCTGGGGCACTTGAAGAGGCACGGTGGACTCAGCTGAGTGTTATTTAATTACTGTGAGATAACTAGCCCATACTGAATAAGATGCAGAATGATTAAAAAGAGGTAAAGGGACATAAAGTTGGAAATAATTAAGAAAAATAGTGCCTTCAAAATATCCTCTCATTATTTTTATAGCATTTTTTTTTTGAGGCATGACTAGGATAATATGTTAGATTTTTCTAAATCTTTATCTCCAGGGCATATATTACTGAGTTCTTCATTATATATGATAATGCCAAAGAAAACCTGAACAAAAGTATTCTGTACTATCAACAAAGACAAAACATGTACAACATTGCTCTCTATATTCAGATTCCAGCTGTAATAGTCAACATATATATTCACTTGTGTAAAATTATAATGATTTTCTATTTCTCTCGGGCTGTGAACCATGGTAAAATATATAGTAATAAGCAGAAAACCTGATGAACTAGGTGATTTAAAACACCTGATGTTACAGCTTGGCCATTCAAGGGTGAAATAGATCAATTTAAATTTCACACCTTCTCCTTTCCTTGTAGCCAGTGAAGTGTCTGTAAGACAGAAAACACATAAAATTAATTGAGAGTTAACAGTATTTGGAAGCAGTTGAGGTTAACCCCTCAACAATGGTGGCCCTTACTTCTGGAGCCATTGACTCTTTGTCATATGTTTATTGTATAGACGAGTTCTCTTCTTAGATGATTTGTGTATGTTTCATAGAAGAGAGACAGGGGAGGAGAATTAACTATCACTCTACACCGGTAACTTTATGGTATTACCTCATGCATTTCTTACAGTAATCCTTTAAAGTAACTATTATAATTCATATTTAACTGATAAAGCAAACCATGTTTAGGGGCCTGCCCGGTGGCGCAAGCGGTTAAGTGCACGCACTACACTGTGGCGGCCCTGAGTTCGCCGGTTTGGATACCGGGCATGCGCCGACACTCCCCTTGGCAAGCCATGCTGTAGTGGCGTCCTGTATAAAGTGGAGGAAGATGGGCACGGATGTTACCCCAGGGCCAGTCTTCCTCAGCAAAAAAAGAGGAGGATTGGCAGATGTTAGCACAGGGCTGATCTTCCTCACAAAAAAAAAATAAAAAAAGACCATGTTTACAAAATTGATCAAGGGTAAGAGGGAAGATCTGAACATCAGTCTGTTGGGTTTTATGCCTCCTATTCTCTCCACTGTGATAAAAATGGTACTTCAACATGGGTACTCACCATCTGGCTATTTAATATGAACTCCTGCCAACATCACTGGATGAGATGAGATGAGAATTTTATTTCCAAAGTTATTCTATTATATTTGAACTAGACTATTTGTGAGTCAGATGTCAAATCATGTTTTAGAGGCACAGAGAACAACAGATTACTTCACTTACACATTTTTCAGTTTTACTATAACTTTCGTGTTCCACATTGTGTCAACTTTGTGTCAACTTTACCAACTTTAGTGCTTCACTGTTGTTTTTTTAAAAACTTACAATTTCATTTTCCATGTAAAGCACCTTGCTGTTTTCTTCTTAGTCACTAGATGGCCGTTCTGTATCTATGCAAATTACCGCTGCAGCAGGAAACGAGAGGTCTTAAGCCAGTTTGCTCTGTACAAATGATGGACATAGGAGGATTTCTGGTCCATCAAGGCTGCCTGTGTTATTCTGTGGCCGTAACGGGGATGTCCAAGACTGCTTAGTCAGAGGCACGAAGCAGAGTCAGAAAGCATCCTCTAAGTTCTTCAGATGTGAGTTCAGGCACCTGCCCTCTCACCTGAGCACACTGGAGTTTATTGAATGTGTTCTGACTCTTACTCTCTCCCTGTAGTTAATAAGTCTGGGAGCTTCACACCCCTAGAAAAAACACATGATTCATAAAGCCTTTTCTCAACTAAACGGAGTTGAGGGCTATGGTGTTGCCTGACAGTTTGAGTCTTAAAGCAAACACAGTTGGTGTTCATATGAAGGTAAAGAACGTCAGCTACTCCTGGAGGGCTTTTATTGATGCTCCTATGGAATGAGCAAGTTTAAAATAAAACCACATTGATTAAACCTCACTAACTGATTATTTTATTTTCAAGTAATATGCTGTGAAAATCTGCTATGTCTAAAAAACTTTCATAAAACTGAAACAATTCTGTTTTTCATTCTCTGGTATTTGAAATACTATTAAAACTGTAAATCCTTTAACATTCTAAAATATAGATATAGGCAAATATCAATTATCTTCTCTGAAAATGTTTGCTCCCATGTTAAAGATTAATATACGGTAGCAAAACTAGTTACCACCCAGTTTTTAACTAATTTTTTGCTTTTGAAATTACATATAAAATTTGTGTTTTGAAGTATTTTCCTAAAACTCAGCATCTTTCTGATATAAATGGACTAGTTGAAAGGTAACTAGATGTTTCAGAAACATCTTGGGCCGGTCTCGTGGCTTAGTGGTTATGTGCACGTGTTCAGCTACTGGAAGCCCAGGTTTGGATCCCGGGTGCTCACTGATGCACCACTTCTCTGGCCATGCTGAGGCCGCGTCCCACATACAGCACCTAGAAGAATGTGCAACTATGACATACAACTATCTACTGGGGCTTTGGGGGGGAAAAAAGGAGGAGGATTGGCAATAGATGTTAGCTCAGAGCCGGTCTTCCTCAGCAAAAAAAAAAAGAGGAGGATTAGCATGGATGTTAGCTCAGGGCTGATCTTCCTCACAAAAGAAAAAAAAAGAAACATCTTTATTTAGGAATAAATCAAGGAAACAGATGTAGGAATGTGGGGTCGCCTAGCTGATGGTGCTTGAGGGATTCCTCACGTGAGTCTTGGCATAGAAAAGTTTAAAGGGAAAAGCAGCACTGGTTAGATCAAAAGTGTGGGGTGAACATAATTCTGAAGGAATAATTATGGAGATGTAAAAACAAGAAGCCACTTGAATTGCATTGGAAGGTATTAGACACATCAAAGGGCTGGGGAAAAAACCTTGTTTAATGTAAGTTCTTTCTAAACTATAAGGCAAAATGTAATATGAATTTACATGGTAATTATAAACCACAAACAACAATTCACAAGACAAGTAAACAACTAAACAAGTAAACAAACCAGAGTAAGAAAAATAGAGGTTTGGGCCGGCCCCGTGGCTTAGCAGTTACGTGCGCGCGCTCTGCTGCTTGTGGTCTGGGTTCGGATCCCGGGCACGCACCGACGGACCGCTTCTCCGGCCATGCTGAGGCTGCGTCTCACATACATCAACTAGAAGGATGTGCAGCTATGACATACAACTATCTACTGGGGCTTTGGGGGGAAAAATAAATAAATAAAATCTTTAAAAACAATAAAAAAAAAGAAAAATAGAGGTTAAAGGAGAGATGGAGAGAGCTGGTTGGGGTCAGAAGACATGGCTTAGTCATCCTTGAAGCCTTCCTCAGACTCTGATCATTCTTAGCGCTCAGTAAACACTTTGACCCCATGAGCCTGGGGAGGGGCAAAGTGAGAGGTGGTTGGGAGGGAAGATAATGCAAGGCTACCCTTGTGGAGGCACTGACATAGAAAATCAGCGACATTTTGCCAGGGTGTTTACCATAATATATTAAGGATTATTCTGGAAAGTTAAGGATTTTTCTGGAATGTACATTTTCATTTTATGGAAACTCCACCTAGACCAGAGAACGATTTAGACATTTCAGCTTTAGAAATAAAGAGAGGGGACAGCGCTTTGGCACAGCGGTTAAGTGCACGCGCTCCGCTGCAGCGGCCCATGGTTCACAGGTTCGTATCCTGGCGCACACCTATGCACCGCTTGTCAAGCCATGTTGTGGAAACATCCCATATAAAGTAGAGGAAGATAGGCACAGATGTTAATCCAGGGCCGAAGATTGGCATCAGAAGTTAGCTCATGGCTGATCTTCCTCACACACACACACAAAAAATAAGAAATAATGAGAATATTTTCTGTCAGTTTTAAGAATGAAAACCAGTTAGCATCTGGAAAACAGTTGCAATTTGAGTTGAGATTGTGAAGAAAGAATTAGATGTCACACGTTGTTTTTGCTTTTCTCTAAGGCTTGCAGGGGGAATGAAGTTCTATCTTTGCTCTATTGAGTTTGAGAAGATGGAAAATTCAATTTTTCTGGGCAACACTGTTGACCTGTGGAGAAAGATAAATGGTTCAA
This sequence comes from Diceros bicornis minor, assembly GCF_020826845.1. Lineage (NCBI taxonomy): Eukaryota > Metazoa > Chordata > Mammalia > Perissodactyla > Rhinocerotidae > Diceros > Diceros bicornis. Next base: position 492,909 of record NW_026691115.1, on the reverse strand, counting down.
GCAGCTGATCTAAAGGAATAACTGAGCTCATAAAAGTTCTTAGCTTATAAAAGGTACTTCTTCTTTACTGAACTTTACTGGACGTCTATTGACCTATATGTGCAAGGTATTTGTGGTAGTTATTGAAGGAAATACAAAGAATTATAAGTTTCCAAGTTCCTTCACATACATGAAATGGTTTGCAAGATGTAATCAGATTCTACCAAGGTATTTAGTGTACGTTGTATTATAGAACTTAAAAAAATGGGAATATTATGGAGAAATTGTAATTAAGGACAGCTTCTTAGGAGAGGTGAACTAGATCAAGTCCACAAAGGGACCACTTTTGGGAAGGTGGAGGGAAGAAAGAGTGAGGATTTCACATGGGAGAAGAGAGGAAAGGTACAGTAGTAGAGAGGAACATGTCATTTGGGCATGGGGGTGGGGAGACCACGACAGGCACTGTCTTCCCGTGACTGAGAGGCAGCTCAGTTTCCTCCTCCAGGAGCCCAGCACTGCTTCCCACCTCCTGGCCTCCTCCACCTGCAGACCCCATGCCTGAGCCAAGGCCTATCTTATCTGGATTGCTGCCTAGTCTCCCAACAGGTCCCTTTACTTCCAGTCTTAATTTCTTCTTATCTTTCCTCCACAATGCCTCCAGAGTTACCTTCTAGAATCCAAATTTGCTTAAATCTGACATCTGCTTAGACTCCTTCAATGACTGCTCAGAGCATCCGAGAGATCATTCAGACTCCTGAGCTGGACACGCAGGCTTTCCCTTGCTCTCCTCATCTTTAGTCTCATCTCCCACTGTCTCCTACATGTTCGCTTTGTTCCAGCCTTAAAAATATCCCCATTTTCTGAAAGCTTTAGCATCCTTTATATCTGTCTTTTTATATGTGTTTCTTCTGTCCTCTTAACCCCTTTTTTGATCAACTTAATTCCTATTTCTTAATCTAAACTCATGTCAAATATTCCTTCCTCTTGGACACTTTTCCTAAGAGGTCTCCATCTAGAGACCCTTTTTGATGTCCCCACTCTGGGACCCTGTACTTATCTACTTTTTCATAACTGTTGTTTTCTTCATGTCTCATAGACAGTGAGCTCCTTAAAGCTGAGACTATCCTTCTTCTTGATAAATAAATGGCAAGCAATAGGATATATTGGAGCATATGAGGAAGCCATTTAGTGTAAAACTAACTGGGCCTGACCTTGTTTTTTTTTTTCCCCAAAAGTGGCCTGTAGCCTCTGTTCATCCATTGTATATCCGCTTTAAGCAATTAACATGTCTCAAAGACAAAAGCAATGCCCTTAAGATGTAAATGCAACTTCCCCCACATTGGCATTTCCTTAAGGATAAGCATTTCTCCCTAGGCTAGGATTTGATTGCTGCGCACATCCTGTGACCACCCAACTCGAGACAACAGCCATGCCCATGGAGACAGCAGACCTGATATCCACTGTGTCCATCAATCGACGTGCCGAGAGGTCAACGTCATGACTACTGTAAAAGGGACATTGCAATCACATGTGGTACATGCTCTTTGATGGTGTATAACCACTCTGTACACCCCACTTCTTTGGAGTGCTCCATTTCTTCATGAAAGGACTCTCCTGGGCTATATGGCCTTCAAAGGTTGGCTCATAATAAACTCACCCCAATTTTGATTTATAGATTGGTTATGGATTATATGTATCGACATTCTATCTATCACTCCAGTATCTAAACACAGTACCTGACACCTTTGGGGCACTCAGAAAATGTTTGATGAGTGAATAAGTATGTGGGAGACCACACTGGCTGGAGCAGAAGGGGCTTTTCAGGGAGTGGTAGAAAATCTGCTCACATTCCTACCATAGTGGTTGAGGCTGTGGGCTTTGGACCAGTTTGTCTGGGCACCAATCCCAGTTATCCTGCTTTTAACTGGGGAACCTGTGCAAATATTTACTCTTTGAGCCATAGTTTCCTTATCTATAAAATGGGGCTACTGAGAACTCCTGTCTCATAGGGTTTTAGTGAGATTTAAATGCATTAACTTATGTAAAGTACTTAGAAGAGCTTCTGGCACATAGTAGGGGCTAAAATGTTAGCTGCCTTATGTTATCATTATTGCTCTTATAATTGAGAAATACTCTGGTTTTGAAAAGATGCTTTCATAATATAGTTGATCCTCATATTTGTGGAGTCCGTGTTCGCACACTTGCCCACTAGCTAAAATGTACTGGCAGCCCCCAAATCAACACTCATAGGGCTTTCATGTCCATTTGCAGATATGCACAAAGTAGTGAAAAATTTGATTCTCTCGATGTGCACATTCCCGACTAAGGGGGAGCAAGGTGATGCTCTACCCTCGTTTCAGCCCATACTGTAAACATGTGTCCTTCTTACAGTCTATTTAGTGCCTCATTTCTTATCTTTTTGTGCCTTGTGTTGGTGACTTTGCTGTTTAATATGTCCCCCATGTGTAATGCTGCAATGCTGCCTGGTGTTCCTCAGGGCAAGAGGCTGTGACTTTACGGAGAAAGTATGTGTGTTCAATTAGCTTCTTTCAGACACGAGGTACAGTGTTGTTGGTGTGAGTTCAATGTTAATATATCAACAATATATATTAAATAAAGTAACTTTAAAGGGAAACACACAGAGAACAAGGTTATGTATTGATCAGTTGAAGAAAATGTCACTAAGTCTTGCAGCATTCTAACCTTGCATTTCCCGTAGGAGCGGTGGGTCATATTCCCCAATTCAGTGTTCACAAGTGACTTTATAGAATGCCACACTGTGCATAACGAGAACTGACTGTATCTTATGTAATCCTCACATACTCCTTTATAGCAGGCAGGGAAGGGAACAGGGTGTCCACATTCTACAGGCTATTACAGACCTTATGAGCCAAGTAGAGAATTTAAAATGCCTTGTGCTCAGCATAAGAGCCATGAGTTTTTGAGCAAGGAAGATCTATGATGAACTGATGTTTAAGGAACAATTACCTGGCAAGAGATGGTAGTATTGAGAGGAAGAGGGAGAATTGAGCCAGAAAGGAGGACCAGCTGTTAAACTCTCCAAGTATTGCCATTGCTAGGTGAGGAAATTTGGAGCTAAGGTGCTGATGTGATAAAGGAAAAGTAGCAGCCAAAGGGTGAAATAATGGATTTGGTAACCATATATAGGGTATAAATTAAGCTTTGGTTCTCAAAGTGGGGTCCCCGGACCAGCAGCATCAGCATCACCTGGGAACTGGGTAGAGATGCAAATTCTCAGGTGCTGCTGCAGACATGCTGAACTGGAAACTCTGGGATGGGGCCTGGCAATCTGGGTTTCAAAAAGGCCTCCAGGTGATTCTGGTGCCCATCAAGTTTAAGAGCCAATGAATTAGAAAATGATTCCAACACGTCACCATGTCCAGGTAAGCTGCATGACAGGGACGTGGTATTTTAGAGGATAAGATGCATTTTAAATTTTAGGAAAAAGTAGTTCAGTGTCTGTTTCACTGTAAGGATTCCAGACATGCCATTTTAGCTTTCTGCGTTAAGGCTCTTTTTTCCACAATATGTTCTCTTTTAGAGAGCCTTTGGTAACTTATTTACCACTTACCACATGTTCTGAGAGTCCCTTCTTTCTTGAAATCCCCTTTCAGATGTGAAAATATATGTTATTTTTGTGCACAATCTGGATTTCTCTTCCTATAGGATCATGTATTGCACATGCAGCCTTACTGTAAATTTGGGATGCCATTGGTTTGTTCCAAAAGCTTAGAATGTTTTAGAATTTAGAACCTGATGAATAGAGAATTTATATGATTCTGTGTAGGACTCATATTTTTCAGATGTCTAGAGGTATCCCAACTTGCCAGTAATGTGGCCTTAGATTTAGCAGAACTTGAAAATCCTAATATAGCAGAAAATGAATTACATCTCTCATATTAACATTTACAAAATAAATGATCACAATGTTAACTTACCAATAAGCACTTTCTATATTCTAGGCTCTGAAAGTATCTTGCTTACATAACAAACATGACAAAGTTTCAAAGATGAGCCAATTAACTTTTCAGCAAAAGCTTGACTTGAGTGTATCTTGGCTTCCTTTTTGACAGTTTTAGCCTTAATGTTACAGTAATGTTTTCTGTTTCTGGGAATCAGATAATCTTATATTTGGTGAACATTTTAATTTTTAATGGCGACTTGTATTTTGTGATATGCACGTGTTGAAACAATCTTTAAGAACTAACCATTACCACCCACATATAAGATTATACAGGAATGAAGGAATTTTGGCTAACTTATTGTATATAATTTTTCAGCCAAAGCAGATGGCAGACTCTACCACTCACAATGATTTAGGGGTTTGAAGCAGTATTTTAAAATACAAATAATCTCAAAATTAGTAATATATAAAGTATATTACTTACTGTGTTAACTAACCAAAATAGTTAAATTTGTTATCTTTCCTCCATTTATAAGGATGCACCCATTATATAGATTCTGTACAAAATTGCAAAGATCACATTTTTCCTTTTCAAAACTTATTTATTTTAATTTTTACGGTGAGAATCTTAGTGTTGGGTAAACTGCTGCACAATTACTGAAAATGTTGAGAGACTTTTTGAAAAGTGTAGAAGTCTAAAGATAATGCAAAGTACAGTTTTCCAATGTCAAGACCTTTGATGCTCTGTCTAGTTGTACCTTGAAGAGATGGAAGATTAAGTACCAGCACAGGACACAAGGGAACAGGAGCCCAACTTGAGAGCTTCCCACTGACCACAGAGTGCCTGGCAGACTCTTGGAGATTAAATCTGGGCTTTGTCCATGGCTGGGCCCTGAGAGGAGGATTTTGCTTTAATGACCAGAGAGTAGACAAGCATTTTTCTTGATAACAAGTAATATTTACCATGTAAATTTCTTTATAAATCTCTGAATAAAATAAAAATATATAAACCGTATAGATATAAACTCTTACTGACAAGCCCCACAGCCTTCTCTAGAGAGCCCAACAGAAAATGTCTCAGCTGACTGTGTATTGTTCTTCTCTGAAAGCCAGCCAGTCCTTCACTGATAGCCCTGGATAAGGAAGGCCAGATACAATTCTTTGAAGATGTTTAGCTGAATTCAGAACCAAAAATCCTACCTCCAGTTGGCTCCTCTGTGAGAATGGATGACCAGCCTTATTTCACAGGCTGGGCAGTTGAGGTTTCAGATGAGCTTATTTGCTCTGTTCCCCAGGGATGGAAAAGGAGGATTGTGACATTAATCCAGGGCTGAGAGTTTTCAGGTAAAGATAGGGTCATAGAGGGGAATAAAGATTTCAGAAAATTGGTTTTTTGTTCTCTACAGAGGGAGTAATTTAAGAAGCAGATAGTCTCTCACTCCAACTTCTCTTCCCTGTTCTCTATCTGTAATATCGCCGTAAAAATTCTCTCTATAAAAATTTCAATCTTTTTTCTTTGCAATCTGTTTATTATCATCTTTACGAAATCTTTGACTTCACCACCTTCTTGGCACCACAACGCTAGCCATTGAGATATTATTATAGATTCAGTTTTGCAATTTCATCCTCTTATCTCTATTTCCTCTGCCATTTCTTAGCTTTATTTCTTATTGTATCTTATGCTTGAAAACATTTCAAGCTTACAGAGTGCATCAGTTACTTATCTTCTCAACTTTTTATTATCTAAGTGCCCTCAAATATCACTTTTTTAAAAAAAGAAGTGAAATAGATAATAGAACAATATACTGTAATAAATTGACCACTTATAAAATTAAGTTCAACCTGCAATCCCTCCCCACTTAACAGAGAACATCTTCTATAATTCACCATGCTTTAGTTTGGGCAGGGTCAGTTTATCAATGATTTCTGGATGTTTTAAACCACATGAGATAAATACAGTGTAAGGTAAAATTGTTAATCTTGCAGAAGTTGTAGAATTTCCTGATGGTTATGGAAGTTGTTGGCAGAGAACCTGAATCATATGAAAAATAGTTGATTAATTAGCACCTGAGAGTTTGTTAATTTGGTAAGGACAATAATAAGACATACATGTTGAAAAGATAACTTTGCATATCAGAGTATTGTCAGAGGCCACAGGGAAAAGTCATAATATTCTCAAATACTACAAAAAATGACCATTTTTTTCCTAAAAGATGTCATACATGATGGCATCATATACTTCTGTCAGAAAATTTGCAATGAAGAGAATTGACACTTGAGTCATTTTGATTCTAACAATTTGTTCATGCTTACTATTAGGTTAAAAAAACCTTTTAGAAATAAATGATAAGGGATATACCTGCTTAATTTTTAATTTTTTTTAGGAAAAAATCTTTTTCACATTTTAAAAAAATATTCATTTGCATTTATTTTATGCTGAATTTATTTGTGGGCCCAAAGACGTTTTTTAATTAACTACCACCAATTCTTTTCAAAATCTTTCAAAAGTTGAAGAGGAGAGAATACTTCTAAACTCATCCTATGGGGTTAGCACTACCCTGATATGAAAGTCAAAACATTAAGAGAAAAGAAAACTACAGGTCAATATCTTTGATGAATATTGATACAAAAATCCTCAATAAAATAGTAACAAACCAAATTCAGCAGCATATTAGAAGGATTATACATCATTTTCAAATGGGATTTATTCCTGGAATACAAGGATGTTTCAATATATGGAAATGAATCAATGTAATAAACCACATTAACAGAATGAAGGAAAAAGCACATGATCACCTCAATGGCTGCAGACAAAGCATTTGACAAAACTAAACATGCTTTCATGTTAAAAACACTAAAAAACTCTCAGAGTAAAAGGAAGCTGCTTTAACATAATAAAAGCCATATATAGAAATACACAGAGAACATCGTATCCAAGGGTGAAAGACTGAAAGCTTTTCCTCTAAGATCAGGAATAAGGCAAGAATGCCCACTGTCACCACTTCTATTCAACTTGGTATTAGAAGTTCTAGCCAAAGCAATTAGGCTAGAAAAAGAAAGAAATAGCATCCAAATAGGAAAGGAAGAGGTAATATTATATTTGTTTACAAATAATATCTTATATGTTGAAACCCCTAAAAATTCCACAAAAAATTTGTTATAACTGATAAATTCTGCAGAGCAGTGGAACACGAAATCAACATGCAAAAATTTGTTGTTCTTCTATACATTAATAATAAGTAATCTGAAAAAGAAATCTACAAACTTTACATTTTTATTTACAATATCATCAAAAAGAGTAAAATACTTAAGAATCAACTTACTCAAGGAGGTAAAAATTCCAATGATGTTTTTGCAAAAATAGAAAAATCTATCCTAAAATTCATATGGACTCTAAAGGGACCCTGAATAGCCAAAAAAATCTAGAAAAAGAAGAACAAAGTTAGAGAACTCATACTTCTTGATTTCAAAACTTACTACAAAGTAATCAAAACAGTATGGTACTGGCATAAATACACACAATATACTAATGAAATAGTATAGAGAGCCCAGAAATAAACCTTTGCATATATGGTAAAATGATTTTTGACAAGGGTGCAAAGACAATTCATTAGAGGAAGGATAAGTTTTTCAACAAATGGTGCTGGGAAAACTAGATGACTACATGCAAAAGCATGAGGTTGGACACTTACCTTACACCATATACAAAAATTAACCCAAAATGGATCAAAGATCTAATGTTAGAGTTGAAGCTATAAAATCCTTAGAAGAAAACACACGGTAAAAGCTACGTGTCATTGGGTCCAAAGGCCATTGCCAACAATGATTTCTTTAATATGACACCAAAGACATAAGCAACAAAAAAAACAACAAATTGGAGTTCATCAAAATGCAAAAGTTTTCTGTATCACAAGATACTATCAACAAAGTAAAAAGGCAACCCACAGAATGGTTGAAAATATTTTCAAATCACATATCTCATAAGGGATTAATATCTAGAATATATAAAGAACTCCCACAACTCAACAATAAAAAAAAAAAGCATTTAAAAATGCACAAAGGACTTGAATAGACATTTCTCCAAAGATATAAAATAGCCAGTAAACATGTGAAAAGATGCTCAACATCGCTAAGTATCAGGAAAATGCAAAATAAAACCACAATGAGATACCTCTTCACAGTCATTAGTATAGTTACTATCACAAAATCATAAAATAACAAGTGTTGGCAAGGATGCTGAAAAATTGGAACCCTTGTGCTTGGATGGTGAGAATATAAAACTGTGGAGAACAGTATGGCAGTTCCTTCAAAAATTAAAAATAGTATTACATATGATCTAGAAATTCCACCTATGGCTTCTGAAATAATAGAAAATATATTTATGCATCTCTGCCTCCAGTTACTGGCACAAGTTCCTAAAACCCTTGTAATTTCCTAAATGATAAGAACACTAGGAACATCTCTTGTTCTAATATTTGTCTTTGACCCAATCCCTGACACAGAGCCCCTAAAACCCTTGTAATTTCCTAAGTGATAAGAACACTAGGAGAATCTTTTTTTTTTTTAAAGATTTTATTTATTTTATTTTTTCTCCCCAAAGCCCCAGTGGATAATTGTATGTCGTAGCTGCACATCCTTCTAGTTGCTGTATGTGGGACTCGGCCTCAGGATGAACGGAGAAGTGGTGCCTCGATGCGCACCCGGGATCCGAACCCGGGCCACCAGCATCGCAGCGCACGCACTTAACCACCAAGCCACAGAGCCGGCCCTAGGAGAATCTTTTGTTCTATTGAGGCAACTCTGAGTGGGCTCCTGGATGGGGGCTGGTCACCAGAAAGACCAAGCCCTCACTAGAAGCTTGGAATTTTTAGTCCTACCCCTTATCCTCGAGATAGGGGAGAGGGGCTAGAAACTGACTTAATAATTGATCATGCCTACGTGAGGGAGCCTCCATCAAAATCCCAATAGAAGGAGGTTCAGAGAGCTTCCAGGTTGGCAATGACAAGGAGTGCTTGGAGAGTGGTGCTCCTGGAGATGGCATGAAAGCTCTGTGCCCCTTCTCACATACCTTTCCCTCTGAACCACTTTCATCAGGCTGTTCTTGAGTTATGTCCTTTTATAATAAACTGGTGAACTAGTAAATGTTTCTCTGACTTTTGTGAGCCACTCTAGCAAATTAATCAAGCCCAAAAAGGAGGTTGTGGGAACCTCTGGTTTACAGTCAATCAGAAGTACAAGTAACAGCCTGGGCTTGTAACTGGCACCTGAGGTTGAGGTGAGGTTGAGTGGGTGTGCAGTCTTATAGGACAGAGCCCTTAAACTGTGGAATCTGATGTATCTCTGGGTTGACAGCATCAAATTGAGTTGAATTCTCTGACAACCAGCTGGCATTCTAAGAATTGCTTGTTGGAGGTGTGGGAAACCCTCTCACATGTGAAAAAATGAATCTCAGAACAACATATACGGGTATACACCCAAAAGAACTGAACGCATATATAAAGACATATACGTACACCCTTGTTCTTAACAGTGTTATTCAAGATAGCTAGAAGCTGGAAGCAGGCCAGGTCTCCATAAACAGATGAATTGACAACTGATGTATACACACAGTGGAATACCACTCACCCTTAAAAAGGAAGGAATTCTGAAACATGCTCTGACATAGATGAACCTTGAGGACTTTATGCTAAGTGAAATAAAGCCAGACATAAAAGGAAAAATACTGTATGATTCCACTCATATAAGGTACTTAGAGTAGTCAAATTCATAGGAACAGAAATGAGAATGGTGGTTCTCAGGGGCAAGAGGGAGTGATAACAGGGAGTTGTTGCTTAATGGGCACAGAGTTTCAGCGCAAGGTGAAACTAGATCTGTGGATGGTTGGAGGTTATGGCTACACAAGAATGTGAATGTATTGAATGTCACTGAACTCTACACTTAAAAATGGTTAAAATGGTCAATTTCATGTTATGCATATTTTATGACCATTTAAAAACATTAATTATTTTCAACAAATGAATAAACACTAGCTACATGCAATAGCATGGATGAATATCACAACCATAATGCTGCATAAAAGATATTATATTCAAAAGGCTATATATTTTATAATTCCATTTATATAAAATGCAAAAAAGAAACAAAACCGAGGTCTGGCTTCCAGTAATGGTGGAGTAGTTGGTTGAACTAACACTCTCACAGATAACAGTGATAAAATCTGCATAAAATATTATATATATTTATATAGAATCATGTATCTATATGTAATACACATATAATAAATGTGTATATGTGTGTATGTATAAATCTCTTCCAGAGGCAAGCAGAACTGAGAGGGAGTCTTCCCTTGAATGATGGGAATTTTACCAGGAGATATTTGCAAGCTTGAGTCTTTTGCCTCAAAGCATTCCAAAATCTGTACATGGCCCAGACAGGGGAAAATCTACAGTCTTGCTTGTAATGTTAGAGGATGTATTTTGGGGCTGGCAGAGTAGCTGGAAAGTTAGGGGAGAAATTCTGGAAGGGAGGGAGCCACAAAGAGGAAAATCTTAAAATATGTATGAAAGTCTGCCCCCCACACACACCAAATTGGCAGATCTTTGAACAACACACATACAGGGTAGGTCCCAGAGGGCCTAGTGTAAAAACAGCAGTTGGAAGATGAAAGAACTGAATGAGGATTTCAGCTATGCTCAGTGTAAAGGAGAGAGGATTGGAGTTTCCATCTAGCCAAGTTAACACCCTGCTAGAAAAATAAAAACACTCTTCAAAGGAATACAATAGGATCCAGAGGCTCTATAACTATCATCCATGGTTTCCAGTACACAATTTAAAAAATCATGAGATTTGAAGAAGTAGGAAAATATAATCCATATACAACCAAAAGCAGGCAGTAGAAACTATCCCCAAGGTGTTGCAATTAGCAGACAAGGATAAGAACGCAGCTTTGATCAAGATGATCATGGTGGTAAAGTAAAATATTCCTATAATGAATGAACAGATGTAGAAACTCAGCAGAGAAATGGAAATTACAAAAAGAACCAAATAGGAAGATGAAATATAGAAAAGACTTTTGAGTTTACCAGTAGATTAGAAACAGTAGAAGAAACATGAAGATAGAGCAATAGAAATTATCCAGTCTGAAGAAAAGAATGTAAAAATTTTGAAGAAAAGTGAAGAGATCCTTACGACCTGTGAGATGATTGAGTCCCCATCAGAGAGGGGAGAGACAAAAAGTTAAATGAGACAGAAAGGCAAATCAATAAGTAATAGCATAAAACTTCCAAAATTTGGTGAAAAATCCAAAATTTTAGATCCAATATAGTCAGGAAACCCACAAAATAAAATACAAAATAAAACCATACTTCGGAAAATGATAGTCAAGCTGCTAAAATCCAAAGATAAAAAGAAAATCTTGAAAGCATTCAGGGAAATACACATATACAGGGGAAGACATTACATACAGGGAGAAATAATGTGACTGATGGATGATATATTATCAAAAACAAAAGAGACAAATCAACAACAAAATGACATCTTTCAAGTGCAGAAAGAAAATCCAAAAGTCAACACAGAAATCTATATTTAGCAGAATCACTTTCAAAAAGGAAGGAGAAGCCACAATAAGAGACCACACACCTTTTTGGTGGCTAAAATAAAAAATAAAATTGCAAATACCAAGTGCTGGTGAGGACTAGGAGCAACTAGAACTGGGAATGCAACATGATAGTTGCATTCAGAAAACAGTTTAGCAGGTTCTTATAAAGTTAAACATACACTTATTATATGACTCAGATATCCCACTCCTAGAGATTTACTGAAGCAAATTGAAAACTAATGTTTAAACAAAAATCTTTGTGTGAATCTTCATAGCCATTTTATTCATAATTGCCAAAAGCTGGAAATAAACTAAATGTCGTTCATCAGGTGAATGGAGAAAGAAACTGTGGTGCATCACTACATTAGAATACTAATTCGCAATAAAAAGGATAAACTCTTTTTTTTTTTTTTTTTTTGTGAGGAAGGTCAGCCCTGAGCTAACATCTGTGCTAATCCTCCTCTTTTTTGTTTTGCTGAGGACGACCGGCTCTGAGCTAACATCTATTGCCGATCTGCCTCCTTTCTTTTCCCCCAAAGCCCCAGTAGATAGTTGTATGTCATAGTTGCACATCCTTCTAGTTGCTCTATGTGGGACACAGCCTCAGCATGGCCAGAGAAGTGGTGCGTTGGTGCGCACTGGGGATCCGAACCCAGGCCGCCAGTATCGAAGCACGAGCACTTAACCGCTAAGCCATGGGGCCAGCCCAGGGATAAACTCTTGATTCACACAACAACATGGATGAATCTGGGATGCATATCTCTAATTGAAGGACGCCAGATTCAAAAGGGTATATAGTATATGATTCCATTTATATGACTTTCTAGAAAAAGCAGAACTACAGGGATAGAAAATGATCAGTGGTTATCAAGGGATGGAGAAGGGGAACGGGTTGACTACAAAGAGACAGTATGAGAGAATTTTGGGGGTGAACGAAACAGCTCTGTGTGGTACTGTGGACGTGGATACATGACCATAAACTTGTCAAAACCCATAGAACTGTACACCACAAAGGGTGAATTTTACTCTGCAAATTTTAAAAATCAATCAGGATGCTGGGAAACTCAGATGGAGTGCAGTGACAAATGAATCTCACTGTATTACAAGCATGTGACATAACCACACATAAGAGGTGGGGATGAAAGGTCCTGACCTAAGTAACTTTGGAAGACAGTGTTTTGATGGAATACTGTAAAACTAAAGTACTGGACACAAACACTGTACACTAGGTGATAAATGTGTTTTTCATAAGGGTATGGATTAGCGATTCTGAAACTAGTTGACACATTGGTAAATATATTGTAGATAACTGGAGTTAAGTTTCTCACTGTGGGTGAAAGAAGTTACAGACAAAAGGAGAATGCTAGAACAAACTCTGTGGTGCTGGATTGGACTTCTAAGTATCAGTATGAATCCATGTTTCTTTTAATATATCTATCTATCTAGATAGATAGATTGATAGATTGGTAGATTGATAGATCGATAGAGGTGTATACCTGAGTTTATCTTCATACATACCATTCCAAGCTCTGCTGAGAGGGTCTAGAAGCAGTGACACCCTAGTATCAATGAGCAAGCTAGCTCCCAGATCTTCGTTTCTAAATATCATTCTCCAACAAAAAGACCCAGGTTTCCTTGGAGAAATGGCTAATTGTAGGGCTGGGGATGGAAAATACAAGATGAGCCTGGAGCATCTTGTAGTGCCAGAAAGTAGGAAAGTGCTTTTAAAAAAACACACAGAAAATGATGAGATGTGTCAGAAGGAATCAATCAGAAAGAATTCCCATTGGCTCAAGTTGGCAAACTGGGAGCAACAAAATAAATAATGGTAGCACTGGATTATTACCCAGAGAATAAAATAAATATCCATGAGTCTATACTGATATAAAAAAGATTAAATAAGAAAGGAACAAAGAAAGAAAAAAAGAGGGAAAAAAAGAATGAGAGAAAGAGAGAAAGAAAGGAAGAAGGAAGGGAGAGGGACGGGGGGAGACTTCCTCATAGAATTCCAAATAATAAACGCAGCTGGACAGCATGAAATAGAAAATCGCCACTAGAACACCCCAGTAATAATTACTGTGGGCAAGACTGACTGATGAATGCAAAAACTGTGAGTGAAACTTAAAGAAGAAACAGCACATTTGCAGATCCTCAAAACATTTCCCTCCAAATACGTAACATTTTTCTCTTAATTTCTTTAAAAGACCTATGACTATTTAAAGCAAAAATTATAACACTGTATTGTGGGATTTATAACATGGGTAGATGTAAAATTTATGACAACAATATCACAAAGGACAGACAGAGGTAAATGGAACTGTTCTGTAGCAAGGCTTCCATGTTTTACATTGATTAAACTGGTGCACTATTAAGTCTAGGTAGGCTGTGATATGTTAAAGATGCATATTGTAATCTGGACTAACCACTAAAAACTGCAAAGGTGTGTCACTTAAATGCTAATAAAGGAATTAAACAGCATACAAAAAGCATTTGTACAAGAATGTTCACAGGAGATGACCTGCACGTCCCCAGGAGGAAGACGAGCGCACCTCGGGGCATCCACAGAGCAGAACACCCTCAGCCGTGCTGAGGAGCAAACGCTGACACACACATGCTGGGTGAGTCTCATCTACCTTGTGCTGAGGGAGGCAAGCTAGACAGAAAATAATATACGTGGGCGGATTTCTGCCAAGATGAACCTATGGTGAAAAAACCAGAACAGTGGTTTTTTCTGGTTGCCTCTGGGGAAGGAAAAAAATGCCTGGGAAGGAACAGGAAGGAGTTTTCTGGGGGTGATGGAAATACCGTATTCTTAAAGGGGTGAAGTTTATATGGGCATGTTTATTTGCCAAAACTGTACCATTGAGATTTGTGCCTTTTAGTGTGCGTACATCTTACCCCCCCACACACATAAAAAGGACTAAAAGAATAATAAAGTGAGGTGGGAATGGGATGGAGTGTGCATGAAACAAAAATGGCAGACGATTAGTTGATGTTGAAGCTGGGTGACGGGCCTATTATGCTATTTTGTTTATTTTGTATATTGTTTAAATTGTTCTGTAATAAAACTCTTGTATAACAAGATAAACTTGATATACAGTGTTCGCTGGTAAGATGTTGGTTACCTTTGGGGAGGAAGGAGGGAGAAAGGGATTGTTGGGGCCTGAGTGAAGCTGGTGCTAGTTCTTGGTCACACAAGTGTGTTCACTTTGTAATAATTCTTTGAGGTTTACATGGATGACCTCTGCATATATTTCTGTACGCATGTTATACATCAATAAACACTTTAAATCCCGCATATTTGCAGAAAGATCCTAACTCAATATCTCAGACTAACAGCAGTGTTTTGTTTTAAAGTAGAACACGTTCACTCATGACATCATCAGATGGATTTTAATACTCCCAAGTGTATATTAATGCCCTCACCCTTGCTTGGCGCCCTGGGTCTTTCCATTCTTGCCTCAATTTGGCAAGTGGCATGGCTTTGTGTTTTTATGATGCAATCTTTTTCCAGCAAGGTCCACCCTCACGATGATGCTCACCAAGGCCTTGACATCTTGCACAGTACCGTGTTCACAGCATTCACTCAAGACCTGTGGGGCTGGGTTGAATGAGGAACAAAACGAGGATCACTTGATATTTGTAACTTATATCTAGGTGCCATATCGTGACTTAGGAAATTAGTAGGTTTTTCCTTTTTTTTTTTTTTTTGTGAGAAAAATCAGCCCTGAGCTAACATCTCTGCTAATCCTCCTCTTTTTGCTGAGGAAGACCGGCTCTGAGCTAACATCTATTGCCAATCTTCCTCCTTTTTGTTCCCCACAGCCCCAGTAGTTAGTTGTATGTCATAATTGCACATCCTTCTAGTTGCTCTATGTAGGATGCGGCCTCAGCATGGCCAGAGAAGCGGTGCATCGGTGCGCATCTGGGATCCGAACCCCGGGCCGCCAGTAGCGAAGCACGTGCACTTAACCACTGAGCCACGGGGCCGGCCCTGGTAGAGTTTTTTGATAGATTTTCTATGTCTTCTAATTTTTCCTATTTAAAACAATGAGAAATAGAGTCTCAGAGTACTTTCTCTGAGAAAGTCTGACATTTCAGGCACAGATTACTGACAACTATTAATGGTATATGACTTTGCCACCTCATCTTAGTTTTAAGTTTTTAATTCCTTACCTTGGAAATGACCTAACTTTGCTTCTTCCAAATCTTGTAGTAATACTGATGCTTCAGAAATTTGGGCCACAGATATTCCGCTGTTGTGGGTTCTCCCTGCAAAGGAGTGGAGCTGCGCATCCACCAGTGTAGAAGGGTGTGGTGCTGTAGTATTTGGAGTCAATCAGAGAAGCTAAATGGAAAAATGACTCAAGAGAATTATCACCATAACCCCCAAGAGCAAGAAATTATTTTGCTTAATTATTTTGTGATTCTGGGGGTATATTTAAAAAGAGATATTAAAACTGGTTCCCAAGGAACCAGCCCTATAGTAGAGCAGAAATTGCATATTACCTTCTTACACAAAGTTCCCTGACATTGTGGGAAGGACCAACGGGAAGTTTCAGTGCTGTTGCCTGTGTTAATGAGGCCAAGAGGTCCACACTGGGATAAGGAAGTCCAGTGAACAAGCCTTTATGCACTGTGGGAGAAGGAGCATGCGTGTGGTCCCCTGAAGTGGCTTAGGGGTCACTTACCAGTGCACCTGAGTTTCCCGTCTGTATAATGCAAGAATTGTGTCTGTCCACTGTGATGTTTTCTCCTTTTTATGACACGGCTCAGGGCAGTCATTCTAAGACCGCTGACCAAGGTGTAGGCCCTTCAGGCAGGCGGGGTCCAAAGGGAGGATCTCTGCAGCGACCCTGACCATGGAGTCCAGAGGGAGGAACATGGCGGCCTGGATGGAGGGGATGGTAGGACAAGTGGCCTTGAAAAGCAAATTCCAGGATCCCAGTCACCCGGTATTTACCTTTTAGATATTGAATTTACATTTCAAATACTGGCCAGGGAGCTTCAACAAGGGCTGCAAGCATCCTCAGCAACAGCCAGGTTGGTGAGCCCCACCCCTACCTGAGTGCGGGCCTCAAGGGATGCAGCCCAACCACACTGTGCATACTCCGGGTGGTGGGCAGGGCATGGAGGGTGGACGTGGTATATAGAAGAGGCAGGGTAGAGGGTGGCATGGAGAAGGAGAGGAGTGGGGTGCAGGGGTGGAGGGACAAGGAGGGAGTTGGGGCCCATAGCTGTGCATGCTGGGAGCTTTTGTCTCTTAACAACTTCCAGCCAGCAGCCTACAGGGCTGCAGGACTACAACTCCCAGGAAGCTCTGGGCATGGGGTGGTGCCTAGCCCTGAGGGGAGGAGCAGGGCCGTGTGCTCTTGGCCAAGGGCCAAACCGCCATTGGCTGCGGACACTGCAGGGCACCAGCTCCACGTAGACTGAGTCTCTGAGGGATGTGATGGGACCAGAGGGACCAGGGAGTTAGGAGGGTGTGGCGGCTGCATGGGCAGCCGAGGGCCTGCAGCGTGCAACTGTTTTTGTCCAAAATTGAAGCCGGACTGGCGCCTATTCCACACCGCCTCCCTGCCTTGCTTGATTCCTCCTCCCACTTGCATGCCTGTGGGTCTTTCCACACCCTCCTATATAGTCCAGGGCCAGGTGCTTCTCTAAAGTGCTTATGGGAACTGGTTTTACATCCCAGAAACTTTCCACTTTGCCTGCTGCCCTCTGCCTTCTCCAGCCAAAGTGCCATCATTTCATCAGCTTTTGGGAGACATTCGCCCTTGTGGCCCCTCTTGCAAGCACAACTTAAGAGCTGTGCAGGGTGGTAACATTGGCTGTTGCTTGCCTTTTTCGCAAATGCGGAAGTTGAGGCATCCATGAGGTTAATCATTGGTTTCCCCAGGATCCCCAAGAGCAGAGGACAACCACCCAATTCCCAGGCAAGTATCTAGTAGGCCATTTTCACCAACACATTCCAGTGCAGAGGCCTCCTAAACAGCATCCTTAAGATGAGAATAGCTTAAACATTTTGCCCTTTAGATTGATCACCTAATCTCAGCTCAGGCCTGAGTGGCCAGTCTCTCAGGGACACGGAAGAGACTGATCTGATCACTCAGGAAGAGACCGGTGGTCCACCTTTGGGAGACGGATGTGAAAGTTAGACAGCACTTGGGCAGCATTTGAAACCTGTCAGCTTTAACATCTCTGCTTCAGATTCCGGCAAGGTTCCCGGATAAATAAGCCTAGGGATAGTCAGATGTATGGTATTTTTAAAAAATTGATTAGAGTAGCGAAAGGAACAGAGCATAAAATATGCTGCTTATTTGCAAAAGATGAAATGCAACCAAGACGTTCTTGTTAATTTTTTTCTACTCATTTTCTTGGCTGTACTGTACGCTTGAATGCAGAAACAAAAAATTTGAATTGCTAAATTCTCTTTTCCTGAGATTGGTAAATTAACTTAAAAGTCTTATTGAAACCTGTGGAGGAATGGTTAGCAGCTTTAATGATTTATGTCGTCCCTAAAAATCTGGGCATTGATCTACATGAAAAAAAGTCCATGTTTATATTACACATTCCAATAGGTTACATTTCCGATTCCTGAATGTGGGATATTATCAAAACAACTGAAAAACCTGGTCATGGAAACTGGACCCTGTCACTTTGTCAAGAATTTGCCTCTTTATGAATTAATGACAAGAATCCTTTAACATTTTGTAAAGAATGGAAGAGAAACTCTGTAGTGTCTCTGAATGTGGCAAGACAGGGAATTCTTGTTAGACCACATCCTCGGGTCCCTCTCTCGTGTTCAATAGGCCTGGGTGATAGTCCGTGTGCTCAGGTGCAGCGCCACTCCCCCAGCTCCCAATGTTCCATCCTACTCTGGCCTGTGCCCTCTTCAGGGTGTTCTGATGACACTAGTTCACAATGTTTGGAAAGAAACATTGTAACATGAGGATATTCATCATCTTGAAACAAGGATTAATGGAGAAGAAAGTCTCGGGGTGTGTGTGCTCCGATGCACTGCTGTTGTGGTGTGTGGCCACAGTGACCACTGTGCTCCCAACAGTCCCCAAAATGGCTGTCTCAGACATTTGATCTCCTGGTGCAAACACAGCAGCTGTTGACAGAGCTGGGCTCTAGTCGTGGTTCAGTGTCTTCCATCAGATTTTGTGGCTCTGACCCTCCTCTGCTCGCCCCCTTCCTATTCCTATCTGCTGCGTTGATTGCTTTTAGTTGTTTCCTAGGAGCCACTGTGTGTAACTGTATTTCCCAATGTCTTTAGGGACCCACCCTCACTACACGAGTCACTGTACAACAGAGACTTATCCTGGTGTAGCCCGTGTTCATCGTCTCCAGTGGAGCTGTGAAGAACCCTGCTTACTCGGAGCTCCTCTCATTCTCATGCTGCTGGAGCTATTATGAAGCTAGGCATCTCGTCTTTGGTCTCATCAACATTATTCTTTTCATCGATTATTCTGAAGTCAGAGATGACTTTGTTAATAATGTGGACACTGGCTGTCACAGGCACTTTCATGTATCTTCCCCTACAGCTCTGTGAATTAGGCCTGTGATCCACATTTTACAGGGGGGGACACTGGGGCTCAGAGAGTTCGAGTAGCTTCCTTCACGCAATTTCTTGGTACATTTTGAGTCTCCACCTGGAACTCCGCCTCTCAGGTGTGTGCACTTAGCTGGTGTTCCACTTTGTGCCACTCTGCCAGCCTCCCCAATGACACACGCCCCATCCTGAGTCCATTGTCTGCTTGATGGGACTCACACTGCACAAACAGGCCCTGGGAGGGGAGTGGAGTAGTGGGGCGTGGTCCTCCAGCTTACCCTGGGTAGGTTCTAGGTTTATTTCGAGAGCTAGAGCAGTGGAACATACTGACCTTCACTCACGTGGAAGGTTTGTTATGTAGAAATACTCCACTGACTTTTTGCAGGTGTCATGTCTTCTTTGTCTTCATTGCTCCTCTGGGCTTTCTCCTACAGTCTGTGCTGTGCAGTAACATACAGTACAGAGACTGGTGAGCATAATACTGTTGTCCTCCACCAAATGGTCAGGTCACCCATTTTTCTAATTATGAAAGAAATACATATTGTAAAAAAAGTCAAAGCACACAGATCTATATAAAGTGAAACCCTCCCCTTTCATCCCCTTCCCTGAAAACTCAATCCCCCACTCAGAAGGAACTATTGCTAACAGGGTTTATTAGGTTTATTCTTCTAGAAATTTCCTATGAATTTATTAATACAAATAAAGTTTTTTAGCATAAATTACATAACTACATTGTTTTGCAATTTGCTGTTTCCCAAACCGTATATCATAGACGTCTCTCCGTATCAGTGCACATCATTCTAACTTACCATTTTAGACGTTTTAGAGGTATTCCAAAGAACAGGAATACCATAATCTGTTTACTTCTTCTATGATAGAAATGGGATTACATCCAGTTTCACTATTATACATAATGCTGCAGTAAGATCCTTGTATGGAATTTATTACACTGTTATTCAACTGCTCAATTTGCTTTGTTTCCTTTAAGTCAGAGACTGTTATATTTTTAACATTTTCATGGGAATTATATTATAGGGAAATTAATTTTATCACTGAATAAAGACATTTATGGGGAAACGAATTCAAGGTCATCTATCTCAGTATTCTGGAGAAAAATCATGAAACTTAGAAGGTATTTGCTTGCTCCATCACATTCTAACAAATCATGTTAACAATTTAAAGTTGAATGTTTGAATAGCCTCTACTCTCTCTGTTCAGAAGAAGGATGACTTTTTCTTGTCTTGAAAACTTCTGACACCAGGGGCTCTCAGTTGGGCTTCAGAGAGGATAAGATATTGGTGTCGTATCTTTTTCTCTTCAGCTGTAGGCTGAATGGTCCAAAGATCATAGAATTGAACATGGTCCAATCGATATATATGATTGGGGTCAAAAATTCAAAGTAATGAACCCAAGATAGGAATCTATAACTTTGGTTCTTAATAAAGAATTTCCTTTGATATCCTCAAGTCTCTGTGATTAGTAGTAAAAACTCACCTATAGGTGAATAGATGTGGTTCTGCTGGCAATGTCTGGCTTGAACATCCATAGTTGAGGCTGCCACATCCGTAGGTAGATTAGACTTGACTTCTCGACGACCTCTGCCCTTGGTCTTTGACCTGGGAAAAATAAGAATTTAAAAAAGCTGCTGTTATTAGAACTCAATGTTAGAAATGCCCATTAAAGAGTGAGTTTGATTTGGTAAACCAAAGGGGGTATAAGCAGAACAAAGTCTTTAATATCCATAACATTTCAAAAAATTCTAATTTTTTAAATATAACTCTATTTTTGCCACAGTGCAAACTGTGATATATGAATGAAATATCCCTCTGTCCATTTCTTAACTTCTTTCCATTGTTTTGATGGATTTATCCTCTAATCCGGATTCCAAGTGTGAAAGAACATCTTTGTTCTTCAAAGAAAATAAGCCATTGAAATTTGATTTTCTTTTAGCTCAGCATACTACAGGTTTGGGGAGTAAATGATCATGATTCTGAAATCTAACTGCTAATTAGAGGGGTGTAACGGATGATTGAATGGTGGTTCATCCCCATGGTCAGGGGTATTGTACACATGGACGCGTAAACACTATTCAGGAAGCTGCTTCAGCCCTGTGACATCCCTCAGAACCACAGTACAGGAGGATCTAGGCACACAGCCATCTGCCTCGATCTCCTGGGTTACATGTAGGTCCAGGGGTCTTGAGAGTGGCTTCAGAGCAGCTAACTTTTATCTATTTCTCCCCTTCCTTGTCTCCAGCTTATCCCAAACTGTCTTGACTATCATATTTTAAAGTAAGACCAATTATAGTTATTTACATGAGCTTCTTGTTCATTACTGCAGAGTAATAATCAGGCATACTATTAAATATCATTTAATTGACCTAATTAAATGTGTTGTACCTTATAATTGATTAGAACACTAAGTTTAGTTCCGAGTTTGATATTCACCAAATGTGTTAATCTGCCTACAACTGCCATGTGTCTCACTCCTCTTAGATGTGCATCTTTGGACCATCACAAGATTTGAATGAATCAAATCATCATAAATTAAGATAATGTACTGTCTTTTGCATGATAGGGAGGCATATGTGTCCATTTTGGAAATATGCCCATTTGTCTTTTCTCTCCATGAGAAGTTTCTGGTCACTAGATCTCCAGGTGGCTTGCACAAACCCTAGATCTGTAATAGCTTGGTGCCTCCTTCTACTTGGGGTAGAAAGAAAAGAGATCAGAGATACTTATTAAAGTTTTGGTTGCATGAAGTCTTCTATGAAGAATATCCATGCATATTGTTCTGGATAGCTTTCTGTTCCTAAGAGTACTAGTTACATTAAGGGCTTGTCAGGAACTGTGAAAGGTGTGATATTTTAGCTTACCTGCAAGCTAATAAGTCAGCCTACCACGGTCTTATAGATGTTGGCAAAAGACATGAGACCTGTGGGTCAGAGACAAAGGACTTAATGACACAGCAATACCAGGGGCCAGAGTATCAACATTTGCACCGGTTCACTAAATCTCACTTCCTGCATGGTGATACACAGTGGGCCAGGTGACATGCAGAGCGTTGCAAGAACACAGAGCTTAAGGAACTCAAATCTTTGATAATGGGCGGGAAGTCTGCTGACCTTTGCCCCGGGGAGGGGTGTTATTTTTATTATACTGGGCAGTAAGTAGCCTGCCCTTTGCTCCAGAGGAGGCCACTATTTCTATCTTCCAAGGCTGACAGCTCTACACACATCCTTGAAAAGATAACCTGGTTTCACTGGCTTTCAAAGATAAGCTTGAACGAGACTCGATCATCATTCAGTTCTTCTGTTTCCTTTATTGAGATTGTGCAAATATGCTCTTTTCTCTGTAAAGTTCACTAACTTTATTCATACATAAGGGATGCTTTTTGTTTTATTTATTAAGTTGAGATTGTCTTATTAGAGCAAATGATGAAACTATTATAGGTTGAATCTGGAAGTATGCTTTTCCAGGAAATATGTGAAAGAAGATCAGTGCTCACAGAACTCTGCCACAAGGAGCTGATAGAAACTTAAATGATTTTAATTTGAATACTGTTTTGTACAACTTTCTTCCATCTTACTTCATCCTCTCTGCTTCCTGTAACTCTCATATGGGAATGGGGCAGTCTCAGGGATTCACTGAACTCATTTACAATATTCAAATGGTTTTGTCTGTTGTGTTTTTTTAATTTAGGTAAACTTGACATACAACATTATATTAGTTTCAGGGGTACAAAGTAATGATTCAGTGTTTGAGTATATGTTGAAATGATCAGCACAATAATTCCCGTTAACATCTGTCCCCATATATAGTTACAAAATTTTTCTCTTGTGATGAGGACATGGCGTATTTCAAGGTGCATAAGAATCAACGATGATATCATACTTTTCCATATACAGCTTGATGAATTTGAACATAATATACACCCTTGAGACCTTCACCACCATCAAGGCCACAAACATATCCATCACCTCCCAAAGTTTTGTTCACCTCCTTTATTACTATTATTCTGTGTTAAGAACTCTTAATATCTACTCTATTAGCAAATGTGATATATGCAATACAGTCTTGTTAGCTGTAGGCACTATGCCGTAGCCTACATCTCCAGAAATTTTTTATCTTTATAACTGAAAATTTGCAACCTTTGACCATCAGCTCCCAATTTCTCCCTCCTCCCAGCCCCTGGCAACCACTATTCTAACCTCTGCTTGTATGAGTTTAACTATTTTAGATTCCACATATAAGTGAGTATTTGCCTTTCTGGCTGCCTTATTTCACTTAGCATAATGTCTTCTAGGTCCATCCATGTTGTCAAAAATGGCAGGAATTCCTTCTTTTTTCAAAGTTGATTAATATTCCATTTCTTTATCCATTCACTCGTCAGTGACATTTAGGTTACTTCTGTGTCTTGGCTATTGTGAATTAGCTGCAATGAACATTAGTGTGCAGGAATCTCGTTGAGACCCTGATTTCAATTCCTGTGGGTATATACTAGAAGTGGGATTGCTGCATCATATGTTAGTTTTCATTTTTGGAGGAAGCTCCATACTGTTTTCCATAATGGCTGTACTAGTTTACATTCCCACAAGGGTTCCTTTTCTCCACATCCTCACCAACATTTGCCATCTTAATTTTTTTGATAATCTCCATCTTAACAGGTGTGAAGTGATAGCTCATTGTGGTTTTGATTTGCATTCCCTGATTAGTGATGCCGAACACCTTTTCATACACCTATTGGTCCCTTGTATGTCTTCATTGAAAAAAGTCTATTCTGGTCCATTGCCCATTTTTCAATTGATTTTTCTTTTTGTTATTGAGCCAACACAAAAAAAGAGAACAAAATTTTCAGGCATTATGGGTGATTCCCAGTTGATGCAGATGGTTTTGTTTTTACAATGGTACCAAAAGATCATGTTTCGTGCTTTTTCTTCAGCTTGTTATAAGACCAGCAGTAGCTACGGCATGGCAGATAATCGGGATCTTCTTGGTTTGGAGGTTTACAACATAAATGAGTGGTAAGGAATTTTTATTATTCCAAGGAAATTATTGAGATCATAGTCCATGGAATCCAGGATTTATAGGTGTAGGAGGAAATTAAGGTGAGGATTGGTGATCTGGCATTACATCTGATCTTGAGGGACAGGTATCTACTGTATGAGTGTTTGAATAAAAGTATTAGAGATCAGGAGTTTGTGGTGGGTGAATATGTTTTCTGAATTATTTACTTTTGAACACCACCATTTGGATTATGTGAACATCTGGGATATGGGAGTAAGTCGCTAACAGGGGGTTGTTGATAATGTCAATATTGATTTAACTTCTATGAACACCGAGTGGTAAATAGATTAAGCAAATGAGTAGTCAGACAACACAGAAATGGTAGGATTTGGGTTTTAGTAAAGGACTGGGGACCGACTGTCCTGAGAGGCAGTGCCAGGACTTATGAGGTTTAGAGTGACAAAGACAAGAAGGGAATAGAATCACACTCAAACAAGGAGGGGTGTTAACAGGATGGAGGGAGAAATGATCTGGGGGAGCCTTGAGTTTTGACCTTGAGCTTTCTGTTCTTGATGCAAATCTGCCTGATGACATCCCAGGACACAGGTCAGATCTATCACCAGAAGATAGATGGAGTGTGGAAGTACAAAACAGGCAGGATAATTGTCCTAAAAAGGCAGGCTTCTTTTATCATTTGACCCACCTTCATGATTTATTTTTGTTGGATAAGAGGAAAAGAAGGATGATAGTCACGTCTTCACAGAGGAAGCAGCATAACTGTGGGAACTAGTCCAAACCAAACCCTGGTTTAAGCATCTCCATCCCTTTAAGGATGTCCAGTGACATATTGAAGAGGCCGGTTACTAGAATCCCATCCCATCCTGGCAGTGACGGGTCTCTGGGAGGACACCTTGGACCAGTCCCACCAGGTCTGCTGGCCTGAGAGACCACAAGGACTCCAGGCCTGCAGCAGTGCAGGACAATTGGTAAGACCTTTCAATCTTGCCAAAGCATTTCAAAAACTTGCACCTAGTCACACAAGTGATTCCCTGCCAGGTGTGCTTGCAGGTGGTCTGCACTCCAGGTCCCATGCCCACTCCTGCCGGTCTTCAGATTTGGCAAAGATGATTCCAGGAGCTGATCTGGGCATTCCACAGCTCCACTGCCAACAATTTCTGGTCACTGAGGAAGGTATCAGGAAGGAGGAAAGGGCAGTGAGGAGCACAGGAGAGAGACTGGCGATAGCACTGATGGCGGACAGATTTGCTAGGGAGGCAGAGAATGTGAGGGGCCAAGAAGGACGTCCTGACAGCAGATGAAATGGAGCAGCCACCTCAGTGAGGTCTCTTGGCAGCGTCCCTAATGTTTCCTTGCTTTGAGCTCTTGAAACTTTAAAATATATCAAAACGTTTCTTTTATTAAATTCTGCTGTGTGACATAGAAAATATAGACAGCGGTTTCTTTCTGAGGTGAGAGGTTGAGTTTCAGGTGAGGAGAGAAAAATCTTCCTTTTTCATGCTGTTCTCTCATTTTCCTTTACTATGTACGTTATTTATTTGTACTTTCAACTCAGCAGCAAGTTATTAACATGATGGGATGATTCAGTTTTTCCCCTCACAGTCACAGTAAAACCTGCTTAAAGTAGATTATTCTTTTTGTGTAATATTCCAATAGATTCCAAAATATTATTTCAAAATCACTTTGAAGTCTATGTTCTCAAATTAGATATTTACTTCTAGGTCTCCATTTTTTTGTTCTTTGTTGCCTGCTAATTCAGAGTTGCATCTAAGGAAATATCAGATTTCCTTCAGTTTTTTAGATCATATGTGTTGGAAATTTGATTCACGAAAATGGACACGGCAGTTGGGGGATTGTGCTACTATCAAAAGAGGCCTTTTCAGCATCAGTAATCTGACAAGAACCCACTGCTTGTTGGGATTTAATTGTCTATTTGAGGGATCAAGCTTTCACTGTTGGCACTTCTCTTTCTCTTTCGAGGGAATGTACAGTCTTCCCAGTCTTTCTCTTACCAAATCACATTCCTGGGTGGCTATGCCGGGTCAGGAAGAGCCTGGGATGCTGTGAACCAGGATTCATCCTCAGCTTCTGGCTGTCCTGAGAAGGCTTCCCTGGCAGAGTCCAGCCTGTGTTTCTGGGTGACACTTGTAGCCATTAGAAAGGAGTGGATAGCTCACACGTGCCAAGTGATTCATCGGGCCCTTGTCTTACAAGGTGTTCCCAAGGGATGAGGTTCAAAATGTCACTTGGTAACCCTTTGAAGGCTTGTAGTCATGGGGTGGGTTCTCGGTGTGAGCTCAGAGCAGTGTCTGTTCACCACCAGATGGGAAGCATTTCAGTATTTTAATTGGTAAGGCTATGTTCATGTACGTCCATGGATCATCACTTCCATGGCATTCCATTCTGGACACCCCCACACCCCTGTCATGCCTCATTTTTCAAAGCTCCAAACAGGGTTCACACTCCAGCAGGTTGTTGTAATGTAACCACAGCACAAGACTGGGGAAAAAAAACACAGCCACCCAGGGGCGACACACTTTAAGGGCTTGGGCCCAATTGCCCCATTTGGATGAGTTGGGAACACCAACACTGAGTGTGTAAACTGAAGGATTGTCCAAGACCATGGACGTCAGAATGACACGGGCTCAGAAGTCACCTTGGACAGCAAGGGACAGTGTGGTGTCACTGACTGGCCAGGATTATGTTCCCTTTTCTTGGCAAAGTAGAGCTCACCTGGGATCCATCAGGCCAAGCCAGGGAGGAGGCTGGGGGCCTTCTAGGGAATTTCTGCCCTAAAGTGAATTGCAAAAGGAAGGCAGGGGTGCTGAAAATCCTAGTGCACAGGGAGCAGTCATGTTTATGGAACGAGGCCCAGCAGTAGCCTTAAAAGCTGCATCATATATCTTTCCTTCTGGATACAAAACAAGCAGGAAAAGGAATTCAGAGTCCTGGACAAGGATCCCAGCAGGATTCAAATCTAGGTCACGAGTGAACACGGAGCCCCTAGAGAGGTGTCAGGAGGGAAAGTCCTGTCTGCCTTTAGTCCAGTTGCAAATGGCCTCCCTCTGTAATTTTCCTCTCCACGTGCACGTTTTGATCCTTCTGCATTGTTTTCCCCACTTAGAGCCGATGCAATCCCAGAGTTTTAACTAGAAAACTACAAGTTCCTAAAATTTGGTCAAAAGAAACCTCAACAAGAGAAGCAGAAAACATTCCCTGTTCCTCCAGAATTAGAAAGGAAGCCCCTGCCTGTGGCACGACTTGGTCCTGGGTAGTGCTGTTTTAAACACACCTACATTTCAGTGGTTGTTGCTCTGCCTGTGAAAGTACCTTCAACCTTTAAATCTCAAGAGAATGGGCGGGGGCCCGTGTCTGCTCCTGGAGGAGCTGAATGATACTGAAATAAACTTGTCCTCGGAGTTACGGGGACTTGAGAGTGTCCCCACTGGCCAGGGAATGGGCTGGCCCTTCTCCCTTCTCCCACATACAATAAGCTGATGACCCAGAAGAGTTCTTGATTCAAAGAGAAATGTGAGACTCTGTGTCTCCCTTACATGCCTACAGAAAGCAACAGAACCACACAACTCCCAGGCTGTAAAGGGAACAGGACTTTAATATAATATTCAAATATGGCATTTATTATTTACAGCAAATAACTACTGTCTCTCCCCAATGGGTGAATAGGTGCTGGGGTAGAGTTGTCAGGGAGCTGGCGTGGGGTCGTCCCTTCCCTCTTGGGCTTCAGGCGACCCCAGGAATCAGCTTACAATGTTTCCCTTCCCATCAGGTAGGAGGAGCCGGCCCGGTGCATCGCAAGCATCCCAGCTGTATCCCCGCTGCTGAGGATGGGGCTGTGCTTGGCTACTGGTACGGGGCTCGGTGTTGGGGCCTGGGGGCTGAGTAGAAGATTCGGGTTATCTTGGGGGGGCCTTCCTCAGAATCATGGCCCCCCACCCATCCCACTGCAGTGAGTGCTCCAGACCCTGTGCTCAGTGCTGTCAGCCACCAGTACCCCATTTGCCCTGTCACACGAGAGATCATTTAGTATAACCTATTTCACAGAGGAGGAAACAGAGTCTCAGGAAGCTGAAGAGAGTCAACCCAGTCACAGGACTGCTCAGTAGTGGAGCTGGGGTCCCAGTGCCAGCTGTCCAACTCCCCAAGGACACGCTTAGCCCGAAGCTTTACTGAACCCCTAGGAGTCAGTCACCCCAGCCCAGACACTCACTCACCCCTGAACTTGATGATGGCCAGTTCTTCTTGGCCTTGAGTATTCTGCTGGCCAATTAGGTCTAGTGCTCCAGCTGGCAGGACAGGCCTTAGCTACAGGACAGAGAGGCACCTGTGAGACTACCAGGAGCCACACCTCAGGTGTCCCCTCCATGCCTCCCCAGCAGCTGGAGTCTGAGTGTCCCAGAGGTCACCCTGCAATAAGGCCTGGGGCTGAATGGGGGGCCACGGAGACAGGCTCTCTGGACTGGCCAACAGGGAGAGTCCACACTTGCCCTCACCCAACTCCTGCCCAGCCTCACCTATCATTCTCGTTGAGCAGCTCCATGTCCTGGAACCAGGCCCCAAATCACTCCTGGGGCTCTGGTTGTAATTCTTTGCAGCCACCTGGAGCAGCAGGATCTCCCTCATGACTCGGTGTTCCTGGAACCAGAGAGAAGGAGAGGATGCAGACAGGGCCTGGATGGGAGATGCTGCAGGGGCCTTGTGGGGGGTGAGGAGTGGGGCAGGGGACCAGTCCTGGCAATGCTCCTTCTCTTCAGTTCCATCCAGGCTTTACCTGTTCTCAGAATGGGAATAATCAACTCCTCCTCCAGGAAGTTTTCCTTGATTAGATCCTCCCCTCAACCCACCCATCAATTGGGTGGGTCTCCCACTTCTCTGTTATCAAACTCTTCCACTCAATGTAAGATACAGGGGGTGGAACCAGGGACTGTTCTGCCCAGAGGGTCTCTGATTTCCTCCTCCTTCCCCTCGCTGCAGGGAGTGCCACAGCTGCTCACCTCAGTCCTTTACTCAAGGTTGATCTCATTCCTCTGGATGGCAGACAGCTAAGCTAGAGTCCATCAGACAGAGCCCCCTAGCCTGACTATCCCCCTATGCGCACCCCTTCTCATGTTGCACTACTGCTAGGTCCCCAGGGGGTCCGGGCATACAGAGAAAACAGGACTTGGACTTACGCCGGTCTCTGGGCTCCAGAAAAGGAGGACATGGGGGTGAGGCTGAGGGACCTGGCAGCACAACTCTCTCTGATGACAGACTTGGAGGCTGAGGCCTCAGGCAGAAGGGACTGCTCAGCCACTTATGTGCTGCCTGACTTTGGGGGGCCCAAATTCTCTCTCCCTCCATGGGCAGCATGGGAGGGAGTCCAGCTCAGACAAAACCTCATGCAGCTGTGCCATCAGGCAGCTCTGAGCTTCCCCAGCCTGGAGAACCGGAATGGGTGTCTCAGGTGGAGCCTCTGTTCATTCATCCCTAAGATGGGCCCAATGTCCCAGCTCCCAGGGGCAGCTGCAAGGCTCTCATGAGAGATGTGTAAAGTGCTGAGAGCTCAAAGCTCAGTTCGGGGGCTCCCGCATCCCAAGGCTCAGGATCCTTGTCCTCCCTGCCTGGTCCTCAGGTTCACCCACCTCGAGATAATCACCCATCGTCAGACGCAGCAACAGCAGGTCATGGAGGAAAGTGCCAAGATAGGGGACAACACTCTATGACATCGGTGTGCAGGTGGGATGATCCCTTGCTCTCAAGTCTACCCCCTGCAGACCCTCCCCTGAAAAGTCCTCACCCTCAGCATCCTGGCCCACCCAAGGGTTCCCACGGGGAGCAGCCTAGGACCCTTAACAGCCTCCCCTCAATTCCCTCTCCCTTCACAACCCAAGAACACCACACTCCTCCTCGCCACCTCCCACGGCCGGCTTCTGGAAAATCACAGGGTATGCGGTCCCCGGCCCTCCCCACAACAAACCCATCCTGCACCAGCTCTTCCAGGCCCTCTTCCTGGTCACTTCTACTGGGGGATTCGGACACTGTGGCAACAAGAGGAAGGGCCCTCCTCTCTTGATTTGAGGCCTCCAGCTGGGAAGGCAGAGCCCCTCCACCACAGGCACACTTACCTGCTGCAGCTGCTGCTGCTTCTCCTGCACCCTCTGGAGGTTGCTTTCCGGGGGGCAAACGTGGAGGGCCCCTCCTGCCAGGGTACAGGACAGTGTCAGTGAGGCCATAGTCCCCTCACCCCATTTCTCTCCAGCACCACTAGCCTCTAACCCTGGACATCTGACTCAAGTCAACTGGTACCAATGCCATTCCATCCTCCAAGGTCTTGTGATTCCAGAACAAGCCTAGCTCCGATTCTCACTCTGGGTGTGAGTTTGGGCTTTCGGCCTGGCCTCCCCGAGCCTGTTTCCTCATCTGGAATGTGTGAAAACTCCAGCTACCTCACAGGTTCTCCTGAGGACTCACTGTCGTATGGCTGTCATCATTGCTCTCGCCCTCACCCCTCCAGGTGGAGCAGGCAGAAAGCTCCCACATTCCTTTCCTCCTTCTTACCTCATCACCACCCTGTGAGGCCTGCACCACAAGATCACCATAGCTCCATTTCCCTGATGAGGAGACAGAGGCCCAAACAGGGGCAGTGAGTTGTTCAGGGGCCCACAGAGGAGAGGCTGCTTGCCCCTCCCAGCCAGACGCCCTGTTTCAACATCCTCACCTAACCCCCAGCCCCACCACTGACAACAGTCCTGTCCCCTGAGCTCTCAAAGCTTGGTCCTGGGCCAAGCCATGGATGGAGATGATGGGGTGTCTTGGGAGTCTGGTTGAGTGGCTCCTGCCTGCCCCAGTCCCGTGGAGTGTCTAGTCCCCAGGCTGGGACAGAGGCAATGCCAAAGCCTTCTCCTCCCCAAGGAACCCTTCAAGATATTCCCCTGCACTGAACTCTTTCTTTATCGACCCAGGAACTGGACCCCCAAGGTGCCACCTCTGATCAACAGAGAAGGGGGTGACAGAACGCTTTGCTTCCTCGTTTACATGAAGCTCCTAACGTCCTTTCAGCAGGATCCACTAAGAATCCATCAGTTGCCTAGACACTACGCATAAGCCACCTGGGGCCTATGTCATTGCCAACCAGGCACTCAGGTGAGAATCCTGTGGTTGACTCGAGTGACTGCTCTAGGGGTTCAGGGGGCTGTCCCAGAATGCACACATTTGTCTCTGGTCCTGCCGTTCTGACCCAAGGATGAACAACCTGTTTGTCCACCTGGGCCATGGGAATCCCCTGCCATGCCCGTCTCTGGGGCAGGCAGGGTGGCCTCCCCTTGGAGACGTGGTGAAGACAGAAGGAGCAGCAGTGCCCTGGCTTCCTGAGGACAGGTTTAGGCTGAAGGCTAAACCCACCCCAACCACCCAACAGCCTGGAAGAAGCTACATCCAGCAGGATGGACGTGCATGGAAGCCAGAGACCTGCTGATGGCACCAGCTCAGCAACTCGTCCTGGAACAGCCCAGCCAACACCACTGTGTCCCATGACCAAAGCCTCCTGCCCAACAATGGCACCCCACCTGCCCATGGGCAGAACAGTTCCCTCTGCTTGTTAACCTGGACAAGATAGACGGGAAGGTTTCAGAGAAAGTTCAAGTGAGAAACTATTAAAACCACAGCCTGCCCAGTCCCCCTCCCACTCCCACCCCTCCTCTCTTTCCAGACCCCCAACCTCCACTTACCTTGGTCATCAGTTCTATGCTTAAGGACTCGTCTTGGCTATAGCACTCCTTAAGTTTTTCAGAGCTCTCCCTGAGGGGAGGGGAAAGAGGGAAGGATAAATTTAGGGATAATGTGTGGTGTCTGAGTGCAAATCCTTTTCTTTGACAACTTGAGAGATTCAAACTGCCTGGAGGAGTGCTCTCACTGGGATCCTCTGAGCACTAAGGTCTCGTGGGACTGGGAGGGGGCTCTCCTGTTTGTCACTGTGGTCTCCATTCCCCGGCTCTACAGAGCAGCTCTCTTTTGACCACTTTGAGTTTCAACTGGGTGTAGAGTTCTGTTGCTAAAAACACTTGAAAATCTCCAATGTGGCTAAACCCAGCACCTGGCATTTAGGGAAACCGAGTCCTGAAGTAGAATTGGTGCACTAATGTCACCAGGAAACTTAGAGACCCACCGCCGAGGTCCAGGCCCTCTCCCAAGCATTTGCTGCCTCCCAGGAGTTCTCAGCTGACTGAGGGGCCAATGGCAGACATACGGGAGATCCCCCATCCACCCTGGTCCTCCTATGGAGAGAGACCTACCCACCAGGAAACTTCCCCCATGTGTTCTTCAGGTGGCTTGTGGAGGTTTTCTGCAGAGCAGAAATGACAATGCGGGGTAAGGAGAAGTTCTTCAGGATCTCTCACTCCTGGGGAAGGGAAGAGAATGAGCTGTGAGGTGGGGCACTGGAGCCCTGCTTGCTTTAGCTTCAGTCCAATTCTATTTAAATCTCTCCTTCTGCATGAGACAGATGCTCAGGGAGCCCCAGAAGGGCACATTTAGGACCCAAAGAGTAACACTCACAGCGACGAGGGTTTTAGCTCAACCCAGGGAAGGGGCCAGGTAGGAAGTGAGCATCCCCCCACTGGGACCTGGAGTCAAGATCAGCGTGCCCCTGGAAGGAATGGCCTAGGGACTTGCAGGGGCTTAGACCACACACTTCATTCCTGGGAACTGCTAAAAGTGGACAGGCAGTTCCCAAGACTCCAGAGAGGGGCTCCACTGGGCCTCTCGCAGCATACCTGGGTTACCTGGACCCACTGCTCCACCACCCTCACCCTGTCCTGGGCCGTCATGCTCGGGTCCCCAAGGTAGGTGGTCATGACGAGGCTGGCCACCTTTTTGAAGTGGTCAACGGTGGCCTGGACGGTGGGTGCCAGGTGCTCATTGTCGGGCTTGTTCCTCTTGCACCAAGTGGAGCCCAGGCACTGAGATGGCACCACCTTCCAGAAGAGCTCCTGGGGAACAGGAGGAGTGTCACCCAGCCCTGCCACACCCCAGGTCTGTGTCCACAGCCCCCAAAGTCCCACACAGGAGTCACAGTTTAGAGCTGGGGCTCAGAAAGCTCAGGATATGGCGCTGCCTGCACACTGCCACTGGTGCCAGCCCCCAAGAGAAAGTCTGCTCCTCAGTTCAGGCACTGAGGGCATCCTGGCAAAGAACTCTGGTCAAGGAGGGAAGGAGATGAAACCTCTAGGGCTCAATAACATATGAGTAGAGGAACTCACCTTCTCATGCTGCCAGCCATGACCTGGGGTATGAACATGACAGACCCACCAGGCTTCCAACACCTAGCAACCAGCTCCTGCCTGGTGGGGCAGGAATGGCCTGCCCCACATATCCTGCCTTCCCCACTCCACAAACACACACATACACAAACGATGAGGGGCCTGGATTGTGGGGTTGATCAGGTGGGATCACAGTTGTGTCTTGGCCTGCACTAGCCTTTCCTCAGCTGCCCCATGTTACCCTCACTGCCTCCTGTCAGACACCCAGAGGCATCAGGGATGATGGCTGAGCCAACATCAGCAACAATCAAAAAGATTCTCTTTGAGCCCAGATCCTCCAAAAGTTGGGATACAACAACAAAACTTTTTTGCCTGTTGACTGTCTCCAGTCAAGTGAGCTGGATGGGGGGCTGTGGGTGCCTGGTTACCAGAGTTCTAAGATCTGTTGAGGCCTATGACCAAAGAAGTGAGGTCATTTTTACCTGGGCCCCTTACATCAATCAGACTTCCCCAGAGCTGCCCCCTGAGCCCGGGCTGCTCACCCTCCTCTCTCATGTCACTTCCTGAACTGTACACAAGGAGCCTACACAACCCTAGCCACAGCTCCCTGGAAACCTAACTCAGGTCCTAGCTTTGAGGAGACAGAGATGAATGCACACCTCCTTTTTCTTACCAGTTCTGCATCCTGGGAAAGTCCCTGTGCTTCTCAGGTCCTCCCCAGTCTCCAAACCTGCACCATGGGGATCAGACTAGAATCTACATCTTAGGGACGTCACCCAGTGTATATGAGATAATATCTGTTACCGCTGTGGGCTGGTGTCACACGTACCTAAGGCATTAACTTAGAGATGGAAGAATAACAAAAAGGGGTGACATGTAGCACAGAACACCACTCAAAACAGGCATGGGTTATAGCAACGTGATATTGGAACAGTCATTTCCAACTTGGCCTCATTTTCAGGTCAGCATCATGAGGGGATTGAAACTAATGGAAATTTAGATACTGCCATCCTGTGGCATAAAACCATTCAATTGTTACCTGTTTTATGGAGAAATAGACCCAAGTGCCTCATCTTGGCCTATGAGGTGGGCAGCCTCCACAGTGGTACCCAGTAAGCCCCACCCATGGTATAGCCATCCCCATGGAACCACTGAGTGGTTAGTAACTGGCTCATGAACATAATAACAGCCAAAGTGATGGGATGTCTTGTCTAAATTTTAACTAAACAGGTGTCTCACTTCCTCTTACTCCCTCTCTCATGTTCCATCTCTCTCTCTCACTCTGTCGAATCCCTGTAACCGAGGAATCAAATACCAGTGTTTTGGGGCTGCCCAATGTGGAGGCCTATAGAGGAGAGAAGCATGGGAGTGCCCAGGCCAACAGACAGAAAGAAACTCAGCCTCTTAGTCCAAACTGAACCCTGAAGGCTGAGAGTGACCTTGGGGGCCAGTCCTCCCTCACTTGAGCCTCAGTTGAGGCCACAGCCCCAACCTGTTCAACTCACTGAGGCAGAGGCACCCAGCTAAAACGTGCCTGATTGCTGATCCACACAAATTGTGAGATAGTCAACATTTGTAGTTTTGAAATGCAAGGTTAGGGGCAATGAAGTCAGAGATACACAGTCTACCAGGCCCTGGCCCTACCTTCCACCCCAGCTCCTGATCTCTCCTCCCAACATCCCTCCAGCTGCACTGGCCACCTTTCTAACCTCCTCTGGCCAAACTCACTTCTGCCCACGAGACTCAGGACCAGTGGTGCCATCTCCCTGACACACTGCTCCCAGACCCCTGAAGGGCTGGCTCCCTCTTGTTATTCTGGTCCCAGCAAACGTCACCATAGTGAGGCCTTTCAGACACTCCTACCCAGTGACTCCAAGCCCTCCCTCACAGCCTCCTGCTGTGTTTGTCTAGAGCACTTGCTCTTTTCTTGCTTCTGTCTTTGCTTTTGCCCATTTCTCCTCTAGACTGTGAGCTCCTGGCAGGCAGGGACCACTTGGTCATTTTCATCCTGCACTTTGGCTCACCAGGGCACCTGGCACAGGGTGAGTGCTCATTGCATAGCTGCTGAATGAGTACATGGGAAGATCTTGCACCCCTCCCCCTGCTTCTGACCAACTTTGGGGAGATGAACACTAGTAATAGGAGGTACAAGTTGTTTCTGAGGCAGGGGGACAGCCAGAAAGACCTCTGCTTGACTCTTCGCTGCTCCAGGAGGTCAAGTAAAGTTCATTGGACACCGTGTAAATTCCATGTTTACAGCAGAAGGAAAGGACTTGATGTATATGTATATGATGTAATGGTTACCAAAATAAGTTTAGTTAACATCAATCACCAGACATAAAAGGTTTTTTCCTGGTGATGAGAAGTTTTAGGATCTACTTTCTTAGAAACTTTCAAATGTACCACACAGCAATATTAACCTGCATAGTGCGTATATCAGGTATATCTCAATACAACTGAAAAAAATAAAAACAAAATCTTACTTGCCACCACTGACACAAGAGGCTGCCCACCCCCTGGTTGCCAGACCTAGCGCTGCAGCCCTCACCAAAACTCCACCAAACAGAAAGGAACCATTCTTCAGGTGTCCTCAAGGCAGAGGCTCTCCAGGGTCCCAGGGATAAAGGAGCAGGACATGTCGCCTTCGAGGGAGTGGGAGGAATCACGGGAGCCTACCTTTCCCCCGATCTTGCTGTCCCCCACCAGGTGTCCTCTTCACTCCTGAGGCATCCAACCTCAACCAGGACAATGACTCCCCCCTACCTCCAGATGAGGACCCCGAGGGTCCAACAAGGACTGGTCTTCTCTCTCATCTCTAGACTTGGTGTCCAGTCCTCTGGCATCTTCTTCCTTATCCCCGGTTCTCATCCACTCGGGCCCCCAAGTCTCAGTTCAAAATGATCTCAAGTGGGTGGAAAGCATTTTCTCAGCCTTTCAGAGCACAGTAGGTCATCAACAGAGAACCTAGTCCAACAGACACGTTGCGAGTTCATGGAACCCTTGGAATCACCCACTGGAAGCACTCCGCTTTATACAGGAGGACACTCACTGAGGTCTTCTCTCCTGTTCCCAATGCCTACACAAGGGGAGGATGGACTCATCACAGTTCTGGGTGCCCACAGAGGTGGACTGCAGGACCCCAGTCCTGTGCTCTCCACACTGGGCCAGGGATGGGTCTGGAACAGGTAGAAACCTAGGAACCTTAGGGACTCTTCTGCCCATCTGTGGGCCCTTGGGCATGTATCTAGGAGAACGGATGCTATGGCCCTGTGGGAGAGCTGCCTCCAATCTCTCTCCCTCCTGCCTCTTGTCACTTCCCCCATATCGGCTTTTTCTTCACTGCACTTCCATGGCTCCCACAGGAAAAGTCAGTGTGAGTGGGTGTGCCTGTGCACATGGAGGAGAGGAAAATGACCCCATATGGAGAGGGATGGGCAGCAATCCCCTAAGATCTTAATGCTTCTCATTGCCAAAGGAAACCTGAGGGAAGGGCCAGAGCCTTGGCCAAGGAAGCTGGAGCTTCGTCTAGTCTTCAAGACCCTGACTACCTCCTGTGGTCTGGGTCAGTACTTGCCTCTTTCTGGGCCAGTTTCCCAACTGTACAGTGAGGGGTAAGATGTGCAACAACACAAGCATGTGCTAGGCCAGGACAAGTCATCAGCCCCATCGATACATTAAGTACACTTTAAGTGTATTGAAGACATTAATATTGCTGTGCAATCATCACCACGATCCATCTTCAGAAGTCTTTTCATCCTTCAAAACTAAAACTCTATACCCATTCATGAATAACTCCCCATTCCTCCTCCTCCCAGGCCCTGGCAAACACCATTCTACTTTCTGTCTCTCTGAATCTAGCAATTTCAGGAACCTCATAGAAGGGAAATCACACGAGGTTGTATTTTTGTGACAGGCTTATTTCATTTAGAGTAATATCCTGAAGGTTTATCCATGGTGTGCCATATCTTAGAATTTCCTTCCTTTGTTAAGGTTGAATAATATGCCATTTTATGTATATACCACATTTTGCATATCCATACATCCCTGGACAGATACCATAGCCGAGTCCAAAACCAAGCCCAAAATAAAATGGGGCCGCAACCAGACTTTTATCAACGGTCCCCTGGAGACTGCTTTCTTAAGCCACATTCCATATGTTATTAAGGATCTAGTTTTGGGCCATGAGTTGTTTTTCAGAAACTCTGTTGTTCCTCCTTGAGCAAGTTTCAACTGGTTTGATCCAGTGAGACCACAAGACAGCTGGTAAGACTCAAACTGCAACTGCACAAGTGACTGGAGGATGACCTGGGGAACCAAGAACTCCCCGGCCGATCATGTTAAGGACACCAGCTTTTGAACATGGGATGTATGACAGAACATGAAAATCTTCTTGCACAAAATGCCTAGGACTGCCCCCAACCTCCCGCACCCACTCCTTTGCCCATAAAATGCCTTTTTCAACTGGCCATTGGGGATAAGTGTTTAATCTTTGTCTCCTGTCTCCCTGCTGGCCAACCTCATAATAAAGCTTTTGCCCTTCTACAAGAGTGGGTATCTCATGGTTGGCTTAAGTGGTGCATTGGGCAGCGAGCCCTTCCTCGGTTACAATACTTGGGTGGCTTCCATGTTTTAGCTATTATGAATAGTGATGCTATGAATATGGGTGTTGAAATATGTTTTGAAGAATATGCTTTCAACACATTGGGGGCGTATATACCCAGAAGTGGTATTGCTGGGTCCTATATAATTATATTTTTAACATTTTTTAGGAATTGTTATACTGATTTCTACAGCAACTATATATTTTATATTCCCAAGACAGTGCACAAGGGTTCCAACTTCTCTACATCTTGGCCAACACTGGTTCTAGTCTTTTTCTTCTTCTTCTTCTTCTTTTTTTTTTTTTTTGATAGATGCCATCCTAACGAATGTGAGGTGGTCTCTCACTGTGTTTCTTATTTGCATTTCCCTAATGATTACTGATATTGAGCATCTTGTCATATGCTTATTGGTCATTTGCAGATCTTCTTTGAGGAAATGTCTACTCATGTACTTTGTTCAATTTTGATTTGGGTGGTTTGTATTTTGTTGCTGAATTTAGGAGTTCTTTATCTATTCTGGATATTAAGCCCTTGTCAGATACATGGTTTGCAAATATGGTCGCCCATCCTGTGGGTTGTGCTTTTACTGTGGATAATGTCTTTTTATTTTTATTGATGTTTTAATGGTTTCTAACATTGTGAAATTTTGGGTTGTACATTTTTGTTTGTCTATCACCATATATATGACTCCCTTCACCCCTTGTGCCCATCCCCCACCCCCCCTGCCCCTGGTAACCACAGCCCAGTTTTCTCTGTCCATGTGTTGGTTTATATTCCACATATGAGTGAGATCATACGGTGTTTGTCTTTCTCTTTCTGACTTATTTCACTTAACAAAATACACTCCAGGCCCATCCATGTTGTTGCAAATGAGACGATTTTGTCTTTTTTTATGGCTGAGTAGTATTCCATTGTATATATATATACCACATTTTCTTAATCCAATCATCAGTCGAGGGACACTTAGGTTGCTTCCACTTCTTGGCTATGGTGAATAATGCTGCAATGAACATAGGGGTGCATAAGCCTCTTTGGATTGTTGATTTCAGGTGCGTTGGATAGATTCCCAGTAGTGGGATGGCTGGATCATAGGGCATCTCTATTTTTAATTCTTTGAGGAATCTCCATACCGTTTTCCATAGAGGCTGCACCAATTTGCATTCCCACCAGCTGTGTATGAGGGTTCCTGTTTCTCCACATCCTCTCCAACATTTGTTGTTTTTTGTCTTGGTGGTTATAGCCATTCTAAAGGGTGTGAGGTGATATCTTAGTGTTGTTTCGATTTGCATTTCCCTGATGATTAGTGATGTTGAGCATCTTTTCATGTGCCTATTGGCCAGATGTATATCTTCCTTGGAGAAGTGTCTGTTCATTTCCTCTGCCCATTTTTTGATCGGGTTGTTTATTTTTTTGTTTTTCAGTTGTGTGAGTTCTTTATATATTATGGAGATCAACCCCTTGTCAGATGTATGTTTTGAAAATATTCTCTCCCAGCTGGTTGGTTGTCTGTTCATCTTGATTCTGGTTTCATTTGCCTTATGAAAGCTCTTTAATCTGATAAAGTCCCACTTGTTTACTTTTTCTTTAGTTTCCCTAGTCTGAGTAGGCATGTCATCCTAAAAGATTCCTTTAAAACCAATGTCAAATAGTGTGTTGCCTATATTTTCTTCTATGAGTTTTATAGTTTCAGGTCTCACCTTCAGGTCTTTGATCCATTTTGAGTTAATTTTTGTGAATGGCGATAGCACATGGGCCACTTTCATTCTTTTGCGTGTGTCTGTCCAGTTTTCCCAACATCATTTATTGAAGAGACTTAACTTTCTCCATTGCATGTTCTTAGCACCTTTGTCGAAAATTAGCTGTCCGTATATGTGTGGTTTTATTTCTGGGCTTTCAATTCTGTTCCATTGATCTGTGTGTCTGTTTTTGTACCAGTACCATGCTGTTTTGATTACTATTGCTTTGTAGTATGTTTTGAAGTCAAGCATTGTGATGCCTCCTGCGTTGTTCTTTTTTCTTAGGATTGCTTTAACTATTCTGGGTCTTTTGTTGCCCCATATAAATTTTAGTATTCTTTTTTCTATTTCTGTGAAGAATGTCATTGGGATTCTGATTGGGATTGCATTGAATCTGAAGATTGCTTCAGGTAATATAGACATTTTAACTATGTTTATTCTTCCAATCCACGTGCATGGGATATCTTTCCATTTCTTTATGTCATCATGGATTTCTTTCAATAATGTCTTGTAGTTCTCATTGTATAGTTCCTTCACCTCCTTGGTAAGATTTATTCCTAGGTATTTTATTCTTTTTGATGCAATTGTAAATGGTATTATCTTTTTGAGCTCTCTTTCTGTTAGTTCATTATTAGCATATAGAAATGCAACTGATTTTTGTAGACTGATTTTGTACCCTGCAACTTTGCTGTAGTTGTTGATTGTTTCTAATAGTTTTCCAACAGATTCTTTAGGGTTTTCCATATATACAATCATGTCATCTGCAAATAGTGAGAATTTCACTTCTTCGTTACCTATTTGGATTCCTTTTATTCCTTTTTCTTGCCTAATTGCTCTGGCCAAAACCTCCAGTACTATGTTGAACAGGAGTGGTGAGAGTGGGCAGCCCTGCCTCGTTCCTGTTCTCAGAGGAATGGCTTTCAGTCTTTCCCCATTGAGTATGATGTTGGCTGTGGGTTTGTCATATATGGCCTTTATTATGTTGAGGTACTTTCCTTCTATTCCCATTTTATTGAGAGTTTTTATCATAAATGGATGTTGTATCTTGTTAAATGCCTTCTCTGCATCTATTGAGATGATCATGTGGTTTTTATTCTTTGTTTTGTTGATGTGATGTATCATGTTGATTGATTTGCGGATGTTGAACCATCCCTGCGTCCCTGGTATAAATCCCACTTGATCATGGTGTATGATCTTTTTGATGTATTGTTGTATTCGGTTTGCCAATATTTTATTGAGGTTTTTGCATCAATGTTCATCAGAGATATTGGCCTGTAATTTTCCTTCTTTGTATTGTCTTTGTCTGGTTTTGGTATCAGGGTGATGTTGGCCTCGTAGAATGATTCAGGAAGTGTTCCATCTTCCTCTATTTTTTGGAATAGTTTGAGGAGGATGGGTATTAAATCTTCTTTGAATGTTTTGTAAAATTCACTGGAGAAGCCATCTGGTCCTGGACTTTTATTTTTTGGGAGGTTTTTGATTACTATTTCAATCTCTTTACTTGTTATTGGTCTATTCAGATTCTCCATTTCTTCTTGGTTCAATTTTGGGAGGTTGTATAAGTCTAAGAATTTATCCATTTCTTCTAGATTGTCCAATTTGTTGGCATATAATTTCTCATAGTATTCTCTTATAATCCTCTGTATTTCCGTGGTATCCATTGTAATTTCTCCTCTTTCATTTCTAATTTTATTTACTTGAGACTTTTCTCCTTTTTTCTTAGTAAGCCTGGCTAAGGGTTTGTCGATTTTTTTTATCTTCTCGAAGAACCAACTCTTTGTTTCATTAATCCTTTCTACTGTTTTTTTGGTCTGAATTTCATTTATTTCTGCTCTGATTTTTATTATTTCTCTCCTTCTGCTGACTTTGGCCTTTGTTTCTTCTTCTTTTTCTAGTTCTGTTAGGTGTAATTTAAGGTTGCCTATTTGGGCTTTTTCTTGTTTGTTTAGGTGGGCTTGTATCGCTATGAGTTTCCCTCTCAGCACAGCTTTTGCTGCATCCCATATGTTTTGACATGACATATTATCATTTTCGTTTGTTTCCAGATAGTTTTTGATTTCTCCTTTAATTTCATCAATGATCCATTGGTTGTTCAGTAGCATGTTGTTTAATCTCCACATTTTTGTCACTTTCCCAGTTTTTTTTTCCTGGTTCATTTCCAGTTTCATAGCCTTATGGTCTGAAAAGATGCTTGTTATGATTTCAATCTTCTTAAATTTATTGAGGCTTGCTTTGTTTCCCAACATATGGTCTATCCTAGAGAATGTTCCATGCGTGCTTGACTAGAATGTGTAGTCAGCTGTTTTTGGATGGATTGCTCTGTATATGTCTACTAGGTCCATCTCATCCAGTTTTTCGTTTAAGTCTACTATTTCTTTATTGATTTTTTGTCTGGATGATCTATCCATTGATGTAATTGGGGTGTTGAGATCCCCTACTATTATTGTGTTGTTGTTGATGTCTCCTTTTAGGTTTGTTAATAGTTGCTTTACGTACATTGGTGCTCTTATGTTGGGTGCATATATATTTATAAGCGATATGTCTTCTTGATGGAGTGTCCCTTTTATCATTATATATTTCCCTTCTTTGTCTTTCTTAACCTGTTTTGTCTTGAAGTCTACTTTGTCTGATATGAGTATGGCAAC
The DNA here is from genome assembly GCF_020826845.1 of Diceros bicornis minor. Lineage (NCBI taxonomy): Eukaryota > Metazoa > Chordata > Mammalia > Perissodactyla > Rhinocerotidae > Diceros > Diceros bicornis. The sequence continues at coordinate 450,590 of NW_026691115.1, read as the reverse complement.
ACCTGCTTTCTTTTGTTTGCCATTAGCTTGGAGTATTGTCTTCCATCCTTTCACTCCGAGCCTGTGCTTGTCTTTAGTGCTAAGATATGTTTCCTGAAGGCAGCATATTGTTGGGTCTTGCTTTTTAATCCATCCTGCCACTCTGTATCTTTTGATTGGAGAGTTCAATCCATTTACATTTAGGGTAAATATTGATATATGAGAGCTTAATGTTGCTGTTTTGTCACTTATTTTCTGGTTCTTTTGCATTTCCTTTGTTTCTTGTCCCGTTTGTTTTGGACTGCCAATTCAGTTTGGTTCTTCTGTCTTATGACTCTTCTAGTTTTCTCTTTGTTTATCATATGTGGTTTTGTTTTAATTATTTGTTTAGTGGTTACCTTGAGGTTTGGGCAAAAAAATCTTGTGTATGGGATAGTCCATTATCTGATGGCCTCCTATTTCCTTATACTAAGTCAATTCAATCACTTTCCTCTTCCCCTTCTAAGTTGTTCTTGTTATACCTTATTCTATCTTGTGTTGTGGCTGTGTGTTTACCGTGATGAGGTTAAATTTATTTTTGGTGAGTTTCTTCCTTTGATCTTTGATTTTAGTATTTAAGTGGTTGCTAACCTATTCCGGTAAAGATCTACTATTTTTCTGAGTTTGTCTACCTACTTTTCTCCTTGCTCCAAACTTTGTGTTCCCTTTCTCTTCTTTTTTTCAGGCCTGAGGGCCTTCTTGAGTATTTCTTGTAGTGGGGGTCTCGTGGCCATGAACTCCCTTAGCTTTTGTTTATCTGGGAGAGTTACTATTTCTCCATCATATTTGAAGGATATTTTTGCTGGATAGAGTATTCTTGGCTGAAAGTTTTTGTCTTTCAGTATTTTGAATATATCATTCCAGTCTCTTCTAGCCTGTAAAGTTTCTGTTGAGAAATCCGCTGAGAACCTCATGGGAGTTCCTTTGTACGTTATTTTTTGTTTTTGTCTAGCTGCCCTTAATATTGTTTCTTTGTCGTTGATCCTGGCTAGCCTTACCACTAGGTGTCGTGATGAAGACCTTTGTCTGTTAATATATATAGGTGACCTGTTGGCTTCGCTTACTGGTATTTCCTGCTCCTTCCCCAGATTTGGGAATTTCTCAGCTATTATTTCCTTGAATAGGCTCTCTGTTCCTCTTTCCCTCTCTTCTCCCTCAGGAATACCTATAATTCTTATGTTACATTTTCTAATAGAGTCAGATATTTCTCGGAGTCTTTCTTCATTTCTTTTTAGTCTTAGTTCTCTCTCCTCTTCCATCTAGAGTATATCTATATTCCTATCCTCTAAAGTGCTAATTCTTTCCTCCATATTGTCAGCTCTGTTCTTTAAAGATTCCAGATTCTCCTTTATCTCCTCCATTTTGTTCTTCATCTCCATCAGCACTGATTGGTTTTTCTTTATGATTTCAATCTCTTTTGTGAAGAAACTCCTAATCTCATTGAATTGTTTGTCTGTGTTGTCTCGTATTTCGTTGAGTGTTTTTATGATAGCTATTTTGAAATCTCTGTCATTTAGATTATGGATTTCTGTGTCTTCAGGGTTGATTTCTGGGTGCTTGTCATTTTGTTTCTGGTCTGGTGATTTCATATATTTTTGCATTGTGGTTCCTGTGTTGGTTTTGTTTTTCCTCATCCTGGAACTGTCTGGTTGAAATTTCCACCTGCTGCCACTATCTGGTGGTAAAGGGCTGTGTAGTCTAAGCCCCCTGCACTCTGCCCCGGTGTTTCTGCTGCAATCTGCAGTTTTTTTTTTTTTTTTTTCCTGCTGCGATCCACAGGTCTTGCGATCCACGGGTCCAGTCGTTTGATCATGTCTGCTGCAGATCGCTTGGTCTGGTCTGTCACGGATCTCTTGGTCTGGTCTGCCGCAGATCGCTAGGTCTGGTCTGGTTGGTTGAGCTGCAGGGTCCAGTTTGTGGGGAGGGGGAGCTCTCTCTTTTGCCCTCTGGGTCCCTGACGTGGGAGGCTTCTCGTTTGCCCCTCTTTATCTGCTCTCTGGGGTGCTCAGATGTTGATGGTAGCCCTGTGGCTCTTCTGAGTCCTCTGTGCGGGAGTTTTCCACTGGCTGAGAGAGTCCGAAGAGCTACAGTTTCCCCGCCGAGGGCCGCCCCTCCCCCTCTCTGGGAGCCACGTGGACCTCGATCGCTGATCTGATGGGGAGGGAGAGGAGTTATCCTTACCTCTCCCCACTTCCTCCGGGGGCCCAGCACATTCCGCTCTCAGATGTGTGACAGTGTGGATCTTTCCACTCTAGCTTTTCACTGTCTGGGATTCCGTTGTTGATCTGTGACTGTTTCTTTTGTTTTATCTTGTCGGGGGAAGAGTTCACGGGAAAGCTCACTCCGCCATGATGCTGACGTCACTCTCGTTGATGATTTTAACAATGTACAGTTTATAGCCAGTTACTTTCACCTTCAACGTATGAACAGAATTTTACGGGGAATTTGATGTGATATGACTTAAAAGCTCCTGGTTACTTGCACATAGTATAATTTTTCTTCATATTGCTATTTTTGGGAGTTCTGCTTTTTTCTTTATTTTAAACATAAATAACACTGGAATAAATGTATTCTAGTATATGAATATTTTTACATAGCACTGATTTATTTTCCTTTAGGGAAAACTTCTGTAAGTAGAATTGCTGGTTCCAAAGGGATCAGTTTTTAAATTCTTTTAACACTCAATTTCCCTCCAAAAATTTTGCACCAATTTGCAATCTCACTTCTAGTAATGTCAGTGTTTCTTTTGAACACAGTTAAGAAAACATTGCTTTATATTATCCTGAAACATTTCCAAAGACCTCGGCTCAGCTTTAGATTTGGTCTTCTTGATATCATTCTTATTATCTTTTTGCATTTGTCATTTTTATATACCCTTCCAAGTTTATAACTTCTTATTGAATGTGAACCAGAGATGCTTTGAGCACTTGCATTCACATATTCTGTCTAGAGCCAATTAAATGGCTCTATAATAATGTTAATTGTGTCAAGATAATGAGAGCAATATAAATTATACGTGTGAAGATGGTGCAATGATTTAAAAAATATCTGTCATATGTCATTTACAGAAGCATGTGCACTGTGATTACAGCTACACAAAACATTCTAAAAAAGATCAGAAAATAATATACCCAGTGGGCGCTGTTGTGGTTCTGATTAGTTGTTGATCTTATTTCACCTGTTTCAAAGCAGTTCGCGTTGTGCTGCTGTTTTTTATAATTAAAGGATCAATGCAAACCCAAATATTGTGAGTACAGTTCAGTCTACTATCAATGGATCTACATTTAAACAGCCAATTATCTTATAAAAAGTTATGAGGGGCTGGCCCAGTAGCATAGTGGTTAAGTTGGCATGCTCCACTTCTGTAGCCCAGGGTTCATGGGTTCAGATCCCAGACATGGACTTGCACACTGCTCATCAAGCCATGCAGTGGTAGCATTTCATATACCAAAAAAAAAAAAAAAATAGAGCAAGATTGGCATAGATGTTAGCTCAGTGCCAATCTTCCTCACCAAAAAAAGTTTCAATAAATAAATAAATGGATCTTCCATCATTTTCCCAATACTAATTATGTGTTTATTGCCCCTTTATTCTGAAAAGTATTTACAATAATTAATAAGAACAGTAAGATACCATAAGATAAAAAAAATTAGCTATAAGTGAAAAGAAAAGAAAACTTAAAACAGAACTGGAGGGGAACATAAAATGGTGCCAGGAATGAGGCTAATCAAAAACATATATTCTGGAACCCAAAACATGTGGCAGGCAAGAGGTATACTTATTTCAAATTTTCTAATAGCCAAAACGGAAAGTAAATCTGATCAACACAGTGGTCCATAAGATTAAAAAAACACAAATAAACTCTAAACATCATCCAACTATTTAATTCTTCAGGTGAAGCTGTAACATTCTAAGATCAGAAATACATTTGTCTTCGGAACCTCCTACAGCAGCTCTTGTGTGATGGGGCAGACACTGCAGCAGCCTCCTCCACTGGACCCAGCATTTTTTTCTTAGAAGTCACCCCCAAGCACAGTTGAATTGAAGCCATTCTTGAGGCCAGTGTGACCAGGCCCAGGTGAAGTGCCCGCTGTTGGCCTGAGATAGATATTATCTCTGCTTCTGTGGGTAGATTGAGTACATGTAAAGAAATTGAGAGGCCAGTGTGACCAGGCCCAGGTGAAGTGCCCTCTGTTGGCCTGAGATAGATATTATCTCTGCTTCTGTGGATAGATCGAGTACATGTAAAGAAATTGAGGAGCTGTGTACTTTGGGGCAATTTTTTACATTTTTTCCCTCAGTGGAACTGTTGATATTTGGCGGGAGATTGCACTTCCTAGAATGTGTGGGATACAGTTACTATACTGTGGGAGATTAAAATTGGCTACCCTGAAATACATCTCTTTACCTTGATTATTTTCTCTGATGGACATTTGACCTCCCCCACTAACTGCCTAAATAATTTAACATAGAAGTCCTGTTTCAGGAAGGAGTTATTATTACATGATGGCTGCAATGTAATGTAAATAGATGTTACAATAGGAAAGGCATGAACAAGCCTATCTTATCAAAAATTCTGTCTCCCAGGACACATTCTCTAGGTGGCCCTACAAAGAGTTGCCAGACAAATATTTACATTTATAAGGGAAATCTCCATTTGTAAAGGTATCTCCCTCTCTGTATTGGGAAGAGGGTTGTTTGTCTTATCTCTGGAAACACTTATCAGTATGGAAGAAGAAGACTTAACTCTGCAAGCCCCTGATTACTGTGATTTCTGTATCCCTTCTGTCTCCCTCCCCAACCCTAACATCCTCCTTTGTCTTTATATGAAGATGTTATTTAAGATGAGAATTTCTGCCACTTTGTTGAAAAACTCAATTTCCCTGGTTTCTCCCATGTATACATGTTATTAAACTTGGTATTATTTTCTCCTGCTAACCTGTCTTTTAATTATTTGGCCAGCCATAATAACCTTAAGGGAAAGGGTGGAGGGGGATTCTCCCTCTTCCTTGATGATGCTTTATCATTCAAATAGAGATTTTCTTGGCCTTGATGGACGCTTGAGCAGGGGTGGTGCCAAGAGCTTCTTAGGAAGTGAGAAACCCAAACTAAGATTTATTCCCACATGTGTGGACATCCTGTCTCCCTTCTCTGAGGAGTCATAGGATCATCAGTGAGAACGGCAACAATCCTCTTAGAGCGTAACTTAGATTCTGCGTTAATATACAGGCTAATGGGCAGTGACGTTTTCTTGCATATAGCACTGTCAGAAAAATGTTCACCTAAAATAGTGTGAAGTGACAACCAAACCATCATCGGGGCTAGAAAAATCTCCATGAAGCCCAGTTAGAATGTCTAACTTTGAGCATTATTATTTTCTAGTGTGCCCTCTAAAATGAACTATTTATGGATTCTAAATTTTTTTTCCCCCAAAGCCCCAGCAGATACTTGTATGTCATAGCTGCACATCCTTCCAGCTGCTGCATGTGGGACGCAGCCCCAGCATGGCTGCAGAAGTAGTGCCTCGGTGCGCACGCGGGATCAGAACCCAGGCCACCAGCAGCGGAGTGCGTGCACCCAACCAGTAAGCCACGGGGCCAGCCCCTATTTCTGGATTCTAGCTCTGAGTTATTTTGGGTATTATTATTTATAAGTCAGTTAAAAGATGGGGAAATATCTGCTAAAAGTAACTCTTTTTCTTTTTTTTCTTTTTTCTTTTTGAGATTGTAGGCCCATGGTCTGTTTATGCCAATTTTAGGTTGTGATTTTAAATCTTCTGATCTGTCTATGGTAGAAAGCTTGTATTTGTTTCCTTAATAGGAAGAAATGATCCAGTTCAACAAAAATCAAAATGGACCTTGAGAATTTAAGGAGGTGGGGTGGGGCTGTGGAACACATATTCCTGTTTTGACCCAGACATAAAACTATGATTTGCTTTGTTAAATATACTTTTTATTGATCTTGAACTTGTAGATCCTTAGTACTCATTGTGTGTCTGTTATATACACAGAATATGTAATATCCTGGGGAAAACAGGGGTTATAGGATATAGTATCTGCAGACAAGGAGCTTATTACCCTGCTTGGAAAATAAGTACATTTCTGAAATGCTAAACAGAAACACAGCAGAGAAAAAGACATGCCTCGATGGTCGAGGAAATGCCACAGCAAAGTTATTAATTGAATGCAAATCTTAGCGACAATCAACACAAATACCAAGAAAGCTCTGGAGACTCAAGTTTGCTCAACTGGCTTCTCACAATAAAGCAAAGATTCAGCACTGGTTCTGGAGAGACCTTGATGTGGACATACGGTGATGACTTTGAATTCCTCTGAAGAGGATTTCTTAAACACAGGAAATAATGTGTGATTATTCTAACTAAACATAGATTTCTAAAATGTCAAAACGAGTTGTACTCCTGGTGTGTTATTTCTGAATAACAGCTGTCATTGTCTTAGCTCTTTCTGCGTAGTGTTTGCTCCTGCCTCACACCAGCCTAATGAACAGAGCCAGGGCGGGCATCATTCCTGATTTCCTGATGAGAACGCTGAGGCCTTATAAAGTTAGGAGATCTGTCTGGGCGCTAATATTGATGATATACTAGGAGTTTTGTCTACTCAGTATTTTTCTTTATCTTCCGTAATTTCCATTAGATTTTGATATAACAGATAAATTGCTATCTTGGTTTTTCAAATGAAACCCATAAAGTTTGTGGGTACATTTTGGTACCTTGTTAAGCAAATGAGGAAAATGATACCAGCTACAGCTGCTGCTCATATTGACAAGTCATCTCCTTTATTTTTTTTTTTATTTTTTTTTATTGATATTTTAATGGTTTCTAACATTGTGAAATATTGGGTTGTACACTTTTGTTTGTCCATCACCCCATATATGACTCCCTTCACCCCTTGTGCCCACACTCCACCCCCACTTCCCGGGTAACCACAGTCCAGTTTTCTCTGTCCATGTGTTGGTTTATATTCCACATATGAGTGAGATCATACAGTGTTTGTCTTTCTCTTTCTGGCTCATTTCACTTAACATAATACGCTCCAGGCCCATCCATGTTGTTGCAAATGGGACGATTTTGTCTATTTTTATGGCTGAGTAGTATTCCATTGTATATATATACCACATTTTCTTAATCCAATCGTCAGTCGAGGGACACTTAGGTTGCTTCCACTTCTTGGCTATGGTGAATAATGCTGCAATGAACATAGGGGTGCATAAGCCTCTTTGGATTGTTGATTTCAGGTGCGTTGGATAGATTCCCAGTCGTGGGATGGCTGGATCTTAGGGCATCTCTATTTTTAATTCTTTGAGGAATCTCCATACCGTTTTCCATAGAGGCTGCACCAATTTGCATTCCCACCAGCTGTGTATGAGGGTTCCTGTTTCTCCACATCCTCTCCAACATTTGTTGTTTTTTGTCTTGGTGATTATAGCCATTCTAACGGGCGTGAGGTGGTATCTTAGTGTTGTTTTGATTTGCATTTCCCTGATGATTAGTGATGTTGAGCATCTTTTCATGTGCCTATTGGCCATCTGTATATCTTCCTTGGAGAAGTGTCTGTTCATTTCCTCTGCCCATTTTTTGATCGGGTTGTTTGTTTTTTTGTTGTTCAATTGTGTGAGTTCTTTATATATTATGGAGATCAACCCCTTGTCAGATGTATGTTTTGCAAATATTCTCTCCCAGCTGGTTGGTTGTTTGTTCATCTTGATTCTGGTTTCATTTGTCTTATAAAAGCTCTTTAGTCTGATAAAGTCCCACTTGTTTATTTTTTCTTTAGTTTCCCTAGTCTGGGTAGGCATGTCATCCGAAAAGATTCCTTTAAACCCAATGTCAAATAGTGTGTTGCCTATATTTTCTTCTATGAGTTTTATAGTTTCAGGTCTCACCTTCAGGTCTTTGATCCATTTTGAGTTAATTTTTGTGAATGGCGATAGCACATGGTCCACTTTCATTCTTTTGCATGTGGCTGTCCAGTTTTCCCAACACCATTTATTGAAGAGACTTTCCTTTCTCCATTGCATGTCCTTAGCACCTTTGTCGAAAATTAGCTGTCCGTATATGTGTGGTTTTATTTCTGGGCTTTCAATTCTGTTCCATTGATCTGTGTGTCTGTTTTTGTACCAGTACCATGCTGTTTTGATTACTATTGCTTTGTAGTATGTTTTGAAGTCAGGAATTGTGATGCCTCCTGCTTTGTTCTTTTTCTTTAGGATTTCTTTAGCTATTCGGGGTCTTTTGTTGCCCCATATAAATTTTAGTATTCTTTTTTCTATTTCTGTGAAGAATGTCATTGGGATTCTGATTGGGATTGCACTGAATCTGTAGATTGCTTTAGGTAATATAGACATTTTAACTATGTTTATTCTTCCAATCCACGTGCATGGGATATCTTTCCATTTCTTTATGTCATCGTGGATTTCCCTCAATAATGTCTTGTAGTTCTCATTGTATAGGTCCTTCACCTCCTTGGTAAGATTTATTCCTAGGTATTTTATTCTTTTTGATGCAATTGTAAATGGTATTATCTTTTTGAGCTCTCTTTCTGTTAGTTCATTATTAGCATACAGAAATGCAACTGATTTTTGTAGATTGATTTTGTACCCTGCAACTTTGCTGTAGTTGTTGATTGTTTCTAACAGTTTTCCAACAGATTCTTTAGGGTTTTCTATATATACAATCATGTCATCTGCAAATAGTGAGAGTTTCACTTCTTCGTTACCTATTTGGATTCCTTTTATTCCTTTTTCTTGCCTAATTGCTCTGGCCAAAACCTCCAGTACTATGTTGAACAGGAGTGGTGAGAGTGGGCAGCCCTGCCTCGTTCCTGTTCTCAGAGGAATGGCTTTCAGTCTTTCCCCGTTGAGTATGATGTTAGCTGTGGGTTTGTCATATATGGCCTTTATTATGTTGAGGTACTTTCCTTCTATTCCCATTTTATTGAGAGTTTTTATCATAAATGGATGTTGTATCTTGTCAAATGCCTTCTCTGTGTCTATTGAGACGATCATGTGGTTTTTATTCTTTGTTTTGTTGATGTGATGTATCACGTTGATTGATTTGTGGATGTTGAACCATCCCTGCATCTCTGGTATAAATCCCACTTGATCATGGTGTATGATCTTTGTAATATATTGTTGTATTCGGTTTGCCAATATTTTGTTGAGGATTTTTGCATCAATGTTCATCAGCGATATTGGCCTGTAATTTTCTTTCTTGGTATTGTCTTTGTCTGGTTTTGGTATCAGGGTGATGTTGGCCTCATAGAATGATTCAGGAAGTGTTCCATCTTCCTCTATTTTTTGGAATAGTTTGAGGAGGATGGGTATTAAATCTTCTTTGAATGTTTGGTAAAATTCACTGGAGAAGCCATCTGGTCCTGGACTTTTATTTTTTGGGAGGTTTTTGATTACTATTTCAATCTCTTTACTTGTGATTGGTCTATTCAGATTCTCCATTTCTTCTTGGTTCAATTTTGGGAGGTTGTATAAGTCTAAGAATTTATCCATTTCTTCTAGATTGTCCAATTTGTTGGCATATAATTTCTCATAGTATTCTCTTATAATCCTCTGTATTTCCATGGTATCCGTTGTAATTTCTCCTCTTTCATTTCTAATTTTATTTACTTGAGCCTTTTCTCCTTTTTTCTTAGTTAGCCTGGCTAAGGGTTTGTCTATTTTGTTTATCTTCTCGAAGAACCAACTCTTTGTTTCATTAATCCTTTCTACTGTTTTTTTGGTCTCAATATCATTTATTTCTGCTCTGATTTTTATTATTTCTCTCCTTCTGCTGGCTTTGGGCTTTGTTTGTTCTTCTTTTTCTAGTTCTGTTAGGTGTAATCTAAGGTTGCCTATTAGGGCTTTTTCTTGTTTGTTAAGGTGGGCTTGTATCGCTATGAGTTTCCCTCTCAGGACCGCTTTTGCTGCGTCCCATATGGTTTGATATGGCATGTTATCATTTTCGTTTGTTTCCAGATAGTTTTTGATTTCTCCTTTAATTTCACCAATGATCCATTGGTTGTTCAGTAGCATGTTGTTTAATCTCCACATTTTTGTCACTTTCCCAGTTTTTTTTTTCCTGGTTCATTTCCAGTTTCATAGCCTTATGGTCTGAAAAGATGCTTGTTATGATTTCAATCTTCTTAAATTTATGGAGGCTTGCTTTGTTTCCCAACATATGGTCTATCCTAGAGAATGTTCCATGCGCACTTGAGAAGAATGTGTAGTCAGCTGTTTTTGGGTGGAGTGCTCTGTATATGTCTACTAGGTCCATCTCGTCCAGCATTTCATTTAAGTCTAATATTTCTTTATTAACTTTTTGTCTGGATGATCTATCCATTGCTGTAAGTGGGGTGTTAAGATCCCCTACTATTATTGTGTTGTTGTTGATTTCTCCTTTTAAGTTTGTTAATAGTTGTTTTATGTACATTGGTGCTCCTATGTTGGGTGCATATATATTTATAAGTTATATGTCTTCTTGATGGAGTGTCCCTTTTATCATTATATATTTCCCTTCTTTGTCTTTCTTAACCTGTTTTATCTTGAAGTCTACTTTGTCTGATATGAGTATGGCAACATCTGCTTTCTTTTGTTTGCCATTAGCTTGGAGTATTGTCTTCCATCCTTTGACTCTGAGCCTGTGCTTGTCTTTAGTGCTAAGATGTGTTTCCTGAAGGCAGCATATTGTTGGGTCTTGCTTTTTAATCCATCCTGCCACTCTGTATCTTTTGATTGGAGAGTTCAATCCATTTACATTTAGGGTAATTATTGAAATATGAGGGTTGAACGTTGCTGTTTTGTCACTTATTTTCTGGTTCTTTTGCATTTCCTTTGTTTCTTGTCCCATTTGTTTTGGACTGCCAATTCAGTTTGGTTGTTCTGTCTTATGATTCTTCTAGTTTTCTCTTTGTTTATCATATGTGGTTTTAATTTGATTATTTGTTCAGTGGTTACCTTGAGGTTTGGGCGAAAAATCTTCTGTATGAGATAGTCCATTATCTGATAGCCTCCTATTTTCTTATACTAAGTCAATTCAGTCACTTTCCTCTTCCCCTTCTAAGTTGCTCTTGTTATACCTTATTCCATCTTGTGTTGTGGCTGTGTGTTTACAGTGATGAGGTTAAATTTATTTTTGGTGAGTTTCTTCCTTTGATCTTTGAGTTTAGTATTTAAGTGGTTGCTAACCTATTCCGGTAAAGATCTACTATTTCTCTGATTTTGTCTACCTACTTTTCTCCTTACTCCAAGCTTTGTTTTCCCTTTCTCTTCTTGTTTTCAGGCCTGAGGGCCTTCTTGAGTATTTCTTGTAGTGGCGGTCTCGTGGCCATGAACTCCCTTAGCTTTTGTTTATCTGGGAGAGTTACTATTTCTCCATCATATTTGAAGGATATTTTTGCTGGATAGAGTATTCTTGGCTGAAAGTTTTTGTCTTTCAGTATTTTGAATATATCATTCCAGTCTCTTCTAGCCTGAAAAGTTTCTGTTGAGAAATCCGCTGAGAGCCTGATGGAAGTTCCTTTGTACGTTATTTTTTGTTTTTGTCTAGCTGCCCTTAATATTGTTTCTTTGTCGTTGACCCTGGCTAGCCTTACCACTAGGTGTCGTGGTGAAGGCCTTTGTCTGTTAATATATATAGGCGTCCTGTTGGCTTCACTTACTGGTATTTCCTGCTCCTTCCCCAGATTTGGGAAATTTTCAGCTATTATTTCCTTGAATAGGCTCTCTGTTCCTCTTTCCCTCTCCTCTCCCTCAGGAATACCTATAATTCTTATGTTACATTTTCTAATAGAGTCCGATGTTTCTCGGAGTCTTTCTTCATTTCTTTTTAGTCTTAGTTCTCTCTCTTCTTCCATCTGGAGTATATCTGTATTCCTATCCTCTAAAGTACTAATTCTTTCCTCCATATTGTCAGCTCTGTTCTTTAAAGATTCCAGATTCTCCTTTATCTCCTCCATTGTGTTCTTCATCTCCATCAGCACTGATAGGTTTTTCTTTATGATTTCAATCTCTTTTGTGAAGAAACTCCTAATCTCATTGAATTGTTTGTCTGTGTTGTCTCGTATTTCGTTGAGTGTTTTTATGATAGCTATTTTGAAATCTCTGTCATTTAGTTTATGTATTTCTGTGTCTTCGGGGTTGATTTCTGGGTGCTTGTCATTTTGTTTCTGGTCTGGTGATTTCATATATTTTTGCATTGTGGTTCCTGTGTTGGTTTTGATTTTCCTCATCCTGGAAGTCTCTGGTTGCAATTTCCACCTGCCGCCACTGTTTGGTGGTAAAGGGCTGTGTAGTCTAAGCCCCCTGTGCTCTGCCCCAGTTTTTCTGCTGCGATCCGCAGTTTTGTTTTGTTTTGTTTTGTTTTTTTTCCCCACTGAGATCCACGGGTCCAGTCCAGTTTATTCAGGTCTGCCTCGGACCGCTAGATCTGGTCGAGCTGCAGACTCCGGGTTGCGGGGAGGGGGGAGCTCTCTCTTTTGGCCTCTGGGTCCCTGACGTGGGAGGCTTCTCGTTTGCCCCTCTTTATCCGCTCTCTAGGTTGCTCAGATGTTGATGGTAGCCCTGTGGCTCCTCTGAGCCCTCTGTGCGGGAGTTTCCCACTGGCTGAGAGAGCCCGAAGAGCTACAGTTTCCCGCCGAGGGCCGCCCCTCCCCCCTCTCTGGGAGCCGCGCGGACCGGATCGCTGATCTGATGGGGAGGGAGCGGAGTTCTCCTTACCTCTCCCCACTTCCTCCGGGGGCCCAGCACGTTCCGCTCTCAGATGTGCGGCAGTGTGGATCCCTCCGCTCTAGCTTTTCACTGTCTGGGATTCCGTTGTTGGTCTGTGGCTGTTACTTTTGTTGTATCTTGTGGGGGAAGAATTCACGGGAAAGCTCACTCCGCCATGATGCTGACGTCACCTTCTCATCTCCTTTATTTTTCTACCTGACAAGGGTGTTCATTCAATAGACATTAAGTGGCTGTTATGCAGTCATCATGAAATTGTCAAGAGTTGGGGGATTGACAAGACAAGTGTACACACTTCTAGTGCTGAGGAGTATTTCAGTGCATTTGAGGGAAGATGAGATACACTCAGGAAAGGGTTAAGCCGCCACCCTTCCAGACAGCACAACATTATTGTCAAAATGAGGGGTACAGGTGTGCCGTGTCTGTGTGTTGATTCCAGAGTGGTGCAGGTGAGCTGGTTCTTCAACCAGACTTTAGTAATTGATGAGACTCTGTGAGGGGAGGACCAGAGAGGGCCTTCTAGTGGAGTGCAGCTTGACTCAGAAAACAGGAATAGACGAATTTGGGGGTGGACGGGAGGCATGTAGAAAAATCTAAGTGATAGTCTGGTTGAAGAGATGGCATCTGTAGACACTAAAAAGCCATGAAAGAAATTGTGTTTTCCTTATTTTCTGCTACTGGAGCCATGCGGTGAAGAAGAGGTTTTGAGATTACATCACATCACTGTATTGTGTGACAGTCCTGGAGTGTGGCTGAAAGCCTGGAGGACATGAACTTTCCATATATATATAGTTTATATGGGGTTGTATAGAGTGCTTATAGCATACATTGTATTGGATTGAACGTGGAATGCTAAGTGAAACCATTTATCCCTTTGGCTGTTGGTGCTACCTGTTTTATATGGAGCCAGTGAAGTCCAAGACTGAGTGGCATTGTATTAGGATGATGAAGCTCTCTAGGCAAGAGTCCCTTCATCAGGGGATGTGCAGCTTGCTACTCGGAGAGATACCTGGCTACACCTTCCATGAAAGGTTCACATGATACAGATATGAAGGAGGCTGGATCCTGTGCCTAATGGCTGGCAACAGGCAAGGAGACATTTTCCTAAAGCAGCAGCTGGCACAGCACTGTCAGGACATCATGCCTGACATCCTTGCCCGAATCTTACCTTTTTCCTCTAAGTATGAGGATATTCTCTGATGTTTTGGCCAATCCACATATATGGAATCCCTTCAGTTTCACCAATTAGAGCACATTTCTAAATTCATGATAATTAAATGAACCACTATTTCACCAGTGAAAAGCTATTTCTGATATTCAGTAAGCTAAGTAGCAAAGCCTCTGGTGCTTATCAAGATATGACTAGCATAAAGAGACGTGAATAGCTGAAATGCACAGCCAGGTCTGAAATGTGACACTTTCTGATACAAGACTAGCTGACCTCTGGAATCTGAATTCTCAATTAGGGTCAATGGCTGTCCCTGAAGGTAAAGCTTGAACTAAGTGATTTATCCATTGTATATTACCGTCAATGCTGAAGAATGTTTTATGAATTTCTTATTTTGTTAAAAAAATTGCAGGAAAAGTTGTTCAACATCACTAATCATCAGGGAAATGCAAATCAAAACAACACTAAGATATCACCTCATGCCTGTTAGAATGGCTATAATCACCAAGACAAAAAACAACAAATGTTGGAGAGGATGTGGAGAAACAGGAACCCTCATACACAGCTGGTGGGAATGCAAACTGGTGCAGCCTCTAAGGAAAACGGTATGAAGATTCCTCAAAGAATTAAAAATAGAGATGCCCTATGATCCAGCCATCCCACTACTGGGAATCTATCCAACGCACCTGAAATCAACAATCCAAAGAGGCTTATGCACCCCTATGTTCATTGCAACATTATTCACTATAGTCAAGAAGTGGTAGCAACCTAAGTGTCCTTCGACTGACGATTGGATCAATAAAATGTGGTATATATATATACAATGGAATACTACTCAGCCATAAAAAAAGACAAAATCGTCCCATTTGCAACAACATGGATGGGCCTGGAGGGTACTATGTTAAATGAAGTAAGCCAGAAAGACAAAGACAAACACTGTATGATCTCACTCGTATGTGGAATATAAACCAACATATGGACAGAGAAAACTGTATTGTGGTTACCAGGGGCAGTGGGGGTGGGGGATGGGCACAAGGGGTGAAGGGAGACATATATATGGTGATGGACAAACAAATATGTACAACTCAAAATTTCAAAATGTTAAAAACTATTAAAACATCAATGAAAATAAAATGAGAATAAAAAAATTACAGAAAGAGCAACTCCTGTCCATCAGTGAATTCAGTGTATTTTATAGTCTCAACACGATGACCACAGTATGTTTTTTGTTTTTAATTTGCTCTTTACCTCTGTCACAGTGTTATTCTCTTCACTTTAATTTATAATCATCAAAAGTAGAGCGAATATACATATAAGTAAGGAAAATATCATGAGGAGAACCCAGAACATGCATATATTGAACACACACATCCTAAACACGTTGTTGTTTTGAAATCCTAATGAGTAATTTTGCAAGGTGTTTATAGGCCTCAAAGTGACCTCCTTTGTGAGATTTCCATTTTACTTCCTGGCGCCAGGTGTAGTTATGAGCCTTTTCATTCTGTCCAGATTCTATTGGTCTGTAGCTGGGAAAAGTTTTCTTTGCCGGCAGATCCCTGTCCAATTCTTTTATTCTTGGCTGGTTTATTTACTTTTTCACTATATTTCTCCCAAACAGTTCCCAACTTGGACTCAAGATAAGTCAGTTTCCTGGACCTTTTGTTGTGAAGGGAAGCTATTAGGCAGGGAAGGTATTATCATCCTCTGGTGCCTAGTACAGCTTGTCCTTTGACTTTGCCACACATATTCAAACAGATGTTAAAGGGACATCATATTCAAATATATTAAAGATGCTTAAAATTTGCTTAAAAGATGCTTAAAGTTCAGGGAGTTCTCTGACTGAGTGTCTGGATTTTCTGATCTTATAGTCTCTGCAAACATGGCATCTCTACCTCTAAAGAAAGAGACTTATCTTCTCAAAGAAACAGCTCTTAGTTTTATTGAACGTTTCTATTCTTTTTCTAGTCTCTCATCTATTTCTGCTCTGATTTTTGTTATTTCTGTCCTTCTACTGACTTTGGGCTTTGTTTATTCTTCTTTTTCTAGTTCTTTTAAGTACAGTGTTAGATTGTTTATTTGGGATTTTTCTCGTTCCTTGAGGTAGGATTGTATTGTCATAAATTTCACTCTTAGTACTACGTTTGCTGCATCCCATAAGTTTTCATATGTTGTATTTCATTTTCGTCTCTAGGTATATTTTGATTTCTCCTTTGATTTATTCATTGATCCAATAGTTGTTCAGTAGCATGTTATTTAGTGTCCAAATATTTGTGACTTTTCCAACTTTTTTCTTGTAGTTGATTTCTAGAGTCATACCATTGTGGTCAGAAAAATCCTTGATATGATTTCAATCTTAAACTTATTGAGGCTTGCTTTGTTTCCCAATATATGTCTATCTTTGACAATGTTCCATGTGAACATGAGAAGAATGTGTATTCTGCTGTTTTGGGATGAAATGTTCTCCATATATCTATTAAGTCCATCTGGTCTGATGTTTCATTTAAGGCCACTGTTTCCTTGTTGACTTTCTGTGTGGACGATCAATCTATTGATGTGTGTGGGCTGTTGAAGTCCCCTACAATTATTGTGTTGCTGTAAATTTCTCCCTTTAAATCTGTTAATAGTTGCTTTATATACTTTGTTCCTCCTGTGTTAGGTGCATATATATTAATGTGTTATGTCTTCTTGGTGGAATGTCCCTTTTATCATTATATAATGTCCGTCCTTGTCAGGCAAGGGAAGCAAAAGAAAAAATAAGCAAGTGGGACTACATGAGACTAAAAAGTTTCTGCACAGCAAAGGAAACTGTCAACAAAATGAAAAGACAACCTACCAACTGGGAGAAAATATCTGTCTGACAAGGGGCTAATTTCTAAAGTATATAAAGAACACATACAACTCCACAACAAAAAAATGAAGGACCTGAACAAAACATGGGCAGAGGATATGAAAAGACACTTTTCCAAAGAAGTTATACAGATGGCCAACAGCACATGAAAGATGTTCCATATCACTAATTATTAGGGAAATGCAAATCAAAACTACAATGAGATATCACCTCATTCCCATCAGAATGGCTATTATTAAAAAGGCAACAAATAATAAGTGTTGGATAGGAAGTGCAGAAAAGGGAGCCCTCATACACTGCTGGTGGGAATGCAAACTGGTACAGCCACTATGGAAATAAGGATGGTGATTTCTCAAAAAATTAAAAATAAAAATACCATAAGATCCAGCTATTCTACTTCTGGTTATTTATCCAAAGAATATGAAGTCAGTAATTCAAACAAATGTATGCACCCCTATGTTCTTCACAGTGTTATTCACAATAGCCAACACTGGGAAGCAACTCAGGTACTTATCAATGGATGAATGAATAAAGATGTGATATATATACATATATACCATGGAATACTACTCAACCATCAAGAAGACAACATCAAGCCATTTGTGACAGTATGGATGGACATTGAGGGTATTAGACTAAGTGAAACAAGTCAGATAGAGAAAGAAAAATACTATATGATTTCACTCATATGTGGAAAATAAACAAACAAACACATAGATAAGGTGTACAGATTGTGGTTACCAGAAAGGAAGAGGGAAAGGGGTAAAGGGGGCACATATGTATCATGACAGATGAAAATAAGACTATTGGTGGTGAACATGATCCAATCTATACAGAACTGAAATATAGTAATGTACACCTGAAATTTACACAGTTATAAGCCATATGACCTCAATAAAATTAAAAAGAAATTTACTTTTAAATATAGCAAGACCTATTTTACATCTGGGCTGCAGATAGCCCACGCATTCACTGAATTACACAGAAGGGCAGTTTCCCAGGTGAGTCTTGTCTGTTTTGCCAACATCGGAACCTCCTGATTAAGAACACAGGCCCAAGGATGCTGAAGCACGTGGGACACTTGGAGCAAGGAATGTTCTGAGAGTGTGTGACATAAAGTATCTGTGCAGTGCATACTGGGTAGTGAGTTTGTGCTTCTCTTCAAGGTATGCCTTTGGTCATAATGTGCAGATAACTCAAGGAAAATCATTGGTAGGCTTGTTAAATGGAAAAGTCTTATGTCCCAATTTCAAAGCTGCTGAGTTAGAATTCCGGGGAAGGGAACAGTGGACTTGTCCAATTATTATCACGTAGACTGAAGTCTGAGAAGCACTGCTGCTGGCGTCCAGCTGTAACCACTGCCCGAGGTCAAATCTCCACACCTTGTGAGGCCTGAGAGGGCTCCCAGGGGAGATTTCTGTCTGTCTTCTGCAGAGGGGAGGCCATCTTACCTCTTCCTGCCAACTCGCTTCCCTAACTGGCTTCCTTGTGCCTTTCTTTGTCCTTTTCTTTACCTTCAGAGATAACCGGGAGAGGCAAGATAGAGATATAAATTTTACTAAATCTAACTTTTAAGTAATCTTTAAAAAATTGTACAGTGTTCAGATGTAATATTTATTTTTCCTTTGGGTAGTTTTTTGTCTTTGTGCCTTTTGTTGTCTTAAAATATTTTGTGTTATTGGCTGGGAAGATAACATGAGATTAACATCAGCTTTATATGGAGCCCCAAACCGGGAAAGTATTTTATATTTGTCATAGGGAATTAAGAATCACATTTGTGTAATGATGTTTAAAGGAATTTGGTTGTTTTATTCCTTGTTTTTTCTTCTTTTTGGCATAATAATGTCCTAGTTTCTTCTTGGTGGACTGATCAGGAATATTGATGTCTGATCTATAAGTGAAGAGTAAATAGAAGGGCATTGTTACTATTCAGAAATCTCTTCTTCACTAACTTTTCCTAAATGGTAGCATGGGTGTTTGAGTTAAGAATTTTGATTTTTCCCCCATTGGATTATAGAAAGAAAGATAGTCATTAGAGACTTAACTTGGACTTGTAGTAAAAGAGCATAACATAAGAGCACTGAGCTTGGGCTCTGCCATTTATCAGCTTTGTAACCTGTGTGAGTTTTCTAGCCACTGTACCCAGTCTCTTCATCTGTAAAATGGTGAGAAGAACAACATATACTACATTGGAATATTTTCAGGGTTATGTGAGTTAATGTGTGTTCAAGCACTGAATAAACATTCAGAGTGCAGTGCCTGGCTCAGTAGAAGTGTTTGCTGCTGTTATTATAATTATCATTATTTCATGTCCTTGTCATCCTCCTGAGTTCCCTGTAAAACCAACAATGATCCACAGTGTCAACAATTTTATTCCAGGTCCCTGCTTGAAGGCCTGCAGAGGGAGCCTCGTTCTCATAACCTCCTGTTTTTATCCAAGTCTCTGGAGGAATGCATTGACCTCTTTCTTCTTTGTACTGAGGCACTGAATGAGGGCCCACACCCAACACTGCATGTCCTCCTTTTAATATCCGATGCTTTTGAAATCTTGCTTAGTGTTTACTTGGTCGACTATACCCCCTGACATGAACAACTCATGAGAGATAAGATGTAGGAAACATTGTTCCATGTAGGGGTCTGTGTTTATCATAACACAGAGTAGAGTTGATCAAGGGCCAAGGTAGAGTTTCTTAATGCAATGATCTTCAGAGTTGAGGGTGTTCTAATGTGACACCACCTGAAAATAAAGCAAGCACATAAAGGCATATGTAGTTTTCAAAAGAAAAGTACACAACTAAAAGAATTGATCCCATTAAATACACTGTTCTACTTGTTTATGTATCAAATTACTTATACAAAATAACCAGGTGTAGGGAGAGTAGAAATGATTAATTATTTCATAGGGAATTCTTTTAACAGTTGTTCACATCTTGTGTTTTACATCATTGATTACTATAATATTTTAATCTTTTCCTTTCCTAGTGTCTCTATCTTTCCCAAATTTTCCAAGAGATATATTTATATTATCCTCTAAAATTTTAGGGCAATTTAAAAAAAGTTATGAAACATTTTAAGTTATTGATTTTGTATATTAAAGGAACATTAGATTGAAAGTTAATTAGTGATAATTAGAGTTTTAATTTGGTAGAATATGGTAGTTGGAATTGATAACAGGATGTTTGTAACCTAGTTTTTTCTTCATTATTTGATGTAGTCAAAACACCAGAGCAAGTAATTTTTAATATAATAACTTGTCTTATTTTAAAATATGTGTTCTTAAAGAGGGTGATGGAGGTAAGTAGAAAATAATTTAATTTAGTGACTTGTTTTTCTCCAGTTGATCCGTTATAAATACAACAGCCATATAGCCTCCTTTTGTCTACATGACCTGATGGCACTTTCTTGACTTTTCTTGCTATGATTCTAGCAATCTGGGATCACACCACCTTCTCCCTCCTAGTCATGCTATCAGTTGTAAGAGTGACATTGTCAATACTATAGTGACAACTTTGCACACAGTCTACTATTTACTAAAAAATATATATCAATTGCAAATTTTGATAACATAATTATTAAGTAATGAACTATTTGCAGTGCACTTAACAACTGATTGCTATTGTGGGGAGAGAGGGAGAATCCCCCTCTGCCCTTTCCCTTAAGGTTCTTATGGCTGGCCAAACAATCAACAAGACAGGTTAGCAGGAGAAAATAATACCAAGTTTAATAACATGTATACATGTGAGAAACTCAGAAATGAGCAACTCGTCCCTCTGTCTAAGCTGCTTGCTTAAGTATTGTAGCTATAGGCGAGGAAGGTGTTGGCGGTGGTAGTGGTCTGGGACTCCAGAGGGCAAGAAGACAATTCTTTTCAGGGTCATCTATCATAATGTGGTCAGGGAGAGATAGAGTTTTTGATAAAAGGGGCTTGGCGCCCCTCCCATTGTAACATCTATTTTACATTATCATTACAGCTATCATGATAGAAGATCTGTTCCAGGAAGGAGCCACCACGTCAAATTCTTTAGGCAGTTAGTGGGGGAGGTCAAATGTCCCTCAGAGAAAACAATCAAGGTAAAGAGATATATTTCAGGGTACCCAAATCTTGATCTCCCACACTACACATTATTGTGTAGTGACACCATGGTTAAAACCATTATTTCCAACATGTGACCCCTTTCAATTTTATTTTAAAGGAAAGTGTTCAATGACTTTTTTCTTTTGGAAGAAAAAAGACTTGCATTTCCATATTAGAAAATTGATAACTTGTTTTGTGCCTTTTTGTTGTCTTCAGCTCTTCTTTATATTGGTTACTAATTCACATGTCCAGTTACTTCAGACTCATGGTTCTACCTCCTCTGCCTTTTTCATGGCTCTCACATTAATTTTTCCATAATCCCTTCTGTGAAAGAGGTTTCTCTCCACATTCATATATCAAGGAAGGAACTGACCCTCCTTTATGTGAACCTGGAGGCAGAGGCCAAGGTGAAGCCTCGGTGCCCCTCCCCACCAGTGAGCTGCAGAAGGGCTGCAGATTCCTGTGAATCTTTTGCTCCCCTCCTGGCTCCCTACATAGTGGGCATTGTCTCCACGGAGGAGCCCAGCTTGTTACAATAGAATTTTTGAAGTCCATAGAAGCTGGCTAAAGGATAGGACTGGCTAGAAAGGACATTAGCAAGCAGTGGGTTCCAAAAGTTGGTGGCAGAAACATTAATAAGAAGAAAACCTTTCTATTTATCTTGTTTTCTCTTTATCTTCTCTCTATTCATTTTCCTTCATTTATATGGTACAAAGCCTGTCCACCCCCCATGTTGGTTGTTGTTTTCCTCAAAGCCCCAGTACATAGCTGGATATCTTAGTTGTAGGTCAACCCATGGTGGTTCTTTTTCTGGAGTCCCACGGCAGTTTATTCATATCTCTTTCATTCAAATTATTTCTGTAGTGTAATTTATCTCTTTATATGTATCTGTCTTCCTTGCAGACCCCCAACATTTCAAGACCTTTGGGCACATAGTATATACTTAAGTATTTGAGTGAATAAATGAAGCTCTTTTGTTGAATAAGATCTAAATAAATAAAATATCTACTCAGCACATGAATTCAAGCATTTGAGAGAGAGTTTTCTGTCTGCTGAAGCAGCCTGTGGACAAGTTTAGGGGCTCAGTGCCAAGGTTACTCAGTAGATTTAGACAAAAAGAAAGAGATAGTTAACTTTAGTTTTAAAATTCGTGGAGAACAGGAGCAGGATATCTAGGTGTGAATCAGGACTTGATCACTCTTGTTGCATCTTTGGAAAATCCAGTCCTTTATCTTTCTCTGGAAATGTGACTGGCCAACTGAGTGAACAGAGGACTGGCTTTTAGAAAGGCAATTTTGTCACAGGAAATCCTGGAGGAAAATATATGGAAGGAGAGCTGGTAGAAACATGGCAGAAACTTTTTGTGTAGAAACCCTAAAAATTGGATTTACATGCTGGCTGAAAGAATTGTAACCCAACTTTTCTCCAATATAGGTTTGAGCGGCCTTTAAATATCTAGGTATACAAAAGGATTACAAAGGAAAATAGATAAAACTGAAAGGAATTTAGGATGGAACAATGAAATGAAGCTGAAGTAAACCAGCGCACTGAAAAGTGTTTCAGAAAGACCTGCAGTTTTTAAAGGTAGTTGGAAATGTATCCCTCAGGTTGAAAGTAGAAAGGGAAATGGGAACAATTCTCTATCATCTCATGTCCATGAGATTAAAACCAACAGTCTCTCAGAGAAGCAAAACTTTTCTGGCCTCTAATGTCCCCAAAACTGTTTTGAATGGTGTCTAATGAAAGATATTCTGTGTGACATAATGCAAATACAGTATCATCGACTCATTTCCAAGTTTATCTCAAACACTTTAGGACACGGTTAGTTGAGGTAGTGCAGAAGTCTATAAATGTCCAAGGAAGAGGCTGACAGCATTCTCTCTGTTTCTCACTTGACCAAGGCAGAACATGTTCTTGAACAGATTGACCACGTCTCCTAAAGATAATGCTCCATTTTCAATTTTTCTTTTTGTAAACTCACCCTGCATTTCCCCTTACATATACAAGCTAAAGCCTGTGTGTAGACATCCTTCATTGGCAATGAGGAGCAGATCCATAGTGCTTTTTTAATTTTTAATTTTTTTGTGAGGAAGATCCGCCCTGAGCTAACATCCATGCTAATCCTCCTCTTTTTGCCGGAGAAGACTGGGTCTGAGCTAACATCTATTCCCAATCCTTCTCCTTTTCTTTCCCCAAAGTCCAGTAGATAGTTGTTTGTCATAGTTGCACATCCTTCTAGTTGCTGTATGTGGGACACAGCCTCAGCATGGCCGGAGAAGCGGTGCGTTGGTGCACGCCCGGGATCTGAACCTGGGCCGCCAGCAGCGGAGCACGCTCACTTAAACCACTAAGCCATGGGGCCGGCCCAGATCCATAGTGTTAAATAATCAAATAGGCAGAACATACGGTTGGCCCCTTTTAGGAAAATTACAGGTTTAAGCCCACCTTCATTGTTGGAAGGACATGGTATGCCAGACTTAAAATATTTACCATTTATTATGCAGCTAATCATAAGTCACACTACTTAAATGAAACTTAATGAATTCTTCTTCTATTAAATTGACTAGATTTTAGTCAAACTGATGTATAATTTTATATTAGTGCATTTTTACTTTAAATGTAAAACTCTTCAGAGACCGCTTCCTTCAGTTTTAGAGGCATATGTTGTATATATTGGTGTGATTTTTTTTTTTCATTCATAGCAGAGAGGCACATCCTACTCTTTTTCTTGCTGCACTCTCTCTACAAGATAAAACTCATCCAAGTTTATTTTGTTTTATAAGGCATAGGCTTACTTTGTGATGATGATAAAGAGATCATTTCTGAAACATTTGGAACTGTGGGGATGATGGAATTCTAGATTAACTCAGAATTTTGTGAGGTAACTTCAAAAAATATGGAACATCTAAAGTTTTGCCAGGAAGATTTTCTCCTACTTTGCTTCACAATAGTTTTTTTTCCAAAAAAAAAAAAAAACTGTTTAGTTTCTTATATACTCAGAAGGGTGAGTGAAGGAGTTGGCAGGTTTAAATGTACCCTTGAGAGAGCTCTCTCTGGGTTACTCTTTCAAAACAACCATCCTAGTAGATGAATATTTAAAGGGGACTCTGTCAGTCCCAGAGCTGAGAGAGGCAGTTCCCAAAGCTCCAGCAGGTCCTGGGAGAGGACAGCGCTGGTAACCAGTGTCGTCAGAGTTGGGATGAGGCGTGGTCATTCTCAGGATGTTGGAACTGAGTGGAGTTCTCAAATGCAGCCTCGTGACTGAAGACTTGAGCCCTGTTCGGAAGCCAGTTGACTTGTCATTCGCACTGAGCATGGTGTCCTCCCTCTGCTCGTGCCCCTTTTTGCCATTTCTCATGCTTCTCCTGACTCTCTCTCTTTCCTACACCTTTCTCCTTCTTTCTTCTCTCTTTCTTACTTTTACTCTCTATTATATTCCTTCTCATCATTTTTTTCTTCCTTTTCTTATTGTTCTCAATCATTTTCTTTTTATTTTGTAGTACAGTTACTCTGTACATCACTTTCATCTTAAAATCTTGACCCTCTACAACTCCTATACTTCAGCTAGCTATTTTGAAGACAGCATTTTGATAAATTTCTCTTAGATTTTATAACATGCTGAATCAAGGAAATAAAAACTATCACGAAAGGGATGGGGATGGAGAATGAATTCAGTTCAGGTAGCCATGGAATTAGACAGAAGGAAACTGAGAGCTGAGGTGTGGGTGTTCAAAATATTTCCTGATATATCTTTGTAGTTCATTGTTGTGGTAAACTGCACAAAGTCTTATTTACTGTTGGAGCCCAGAAGTTTGCTCTGTCTCGGCCTATAGAAAAGAAGCTAGGAAACACTGCCTGCATTTCTAATGTAAAGAACTGTTCGTGTTCCACCAGGAGACACTTTGGACTCTTCCCTGCACTATCTGAATAGAAAAAGAGGAAGAGAAGCTTTTCTCCATCTGCACAAAGCCGGAACCTTATCTTGAGTTTGAGAGGATTTGCATGTGACTGAAAACAAAAGTGTTCCCAGTTTGGATTTTCTTTAACAAGATCTATTGGCTGGCTTTGATGTTAAAGGTCTTTATTCAAAATTGGCTACCTCTAGTGCTAAGTTCAGAGTGGAGATTTGTCAGTATAAGAGAGAAGAATCCCTTTTTGATTAAGTCAGTGAAATACAGTATTTGGGAGAATGGTTATACTTGAAGGCCACTTAATATTCTGTTGCCACAGTGACATCTGTTGGTAAGTGACTACTTCATGCTATTCTTGATGATTTCAGTTTGAAAGTCACACCCTGAGATTGATAAATAAATGGCCAGCAATAGGATATATTGGAGCATATGAGGAAGCCATTTGGGATAAAACTAATTCGTCCTGGGTTTGTTTTTACAAAAGGGCCTGTCGCCTGCATTGTCTATCTGCTTTGCCATGTCCCAAAGAGAAGAGTAAATGCTCTTAAGATAAGGATGCAACTTCCCTCACATTGATGTTTCCTTAAGGATAAGCCTTTCTCCCTAGGCTGAGATTTGATTGCTGTAGTCATCCTGTGACCATCCAGCTTGGGACAACAGACCTGACACCAACCATGCCCATAGAGACAGCAGACCTGCTCCCCACTGTCTCCATCAATAGCTATTCTTGCAGGGCAACCTGGCAGGGCGATCATGTGGCTATTGTAAAAGGGACATTGCAATCATATGCAATACATGCTCTTTGATGGTATATAACGACTCTGTACACCCCACTTCTTCAATGCCCTTCCTTCCTTAGGGAAGCAAGGCCCCAGGCTATGGTCCTCAGAAGTTGGCTCATAATAAACTCACCCCAATTTTGATTTATAGATTGATTATGGATTATTTACATCAACAGGCTGATGTGCAGGAAGTTGTAAAGGCACAGTGGGATCCATGTTGCCTGATATAAAATCTTTCCTCCCTCTTTCCCTGCCCAGGATGCCCACTCTTCATGGTGGCACTTACTTCCATGGTGTGATCATTCTTCTGATCATTCCTTTCATTCCTTCCTACAATTACTCAACAAATATTTAAACACCTACTCTATGCCAGGCTGGATACACTAAGGAAAAATTTTTCTACAAAATCTCTGTCTTCATAGAGTTTGTTTTTGTTGGGTAAGAGAGATAATGGCTAAATAGGCAGACAAGTGAATTACATAGTCTATTGTGTGATGATCTGTGTCATGAAGAAGGTAAGTGTCAGACAATGGGGAGAGCTAGAGAGTGAGTGGGCTGCTACTTTAATTAGAGAGCCCAGGGTGGCTGGAGCAAGGCCCAGAGGGAAGAGACAGGGCAGGAGGACATGCAGATGTCCCAGGGCTGCAGAGATGCAGTGGAGGGACTGTGACTTGGATGTCGGTGGACAGCAAGAAGCCAGTGTGTCTGGAGCACAGTGAGGAAGAGTGGAAATGCAGAGAAGATTTGAGATGTCACGGAGGGTGAGCAGATGAAAGAAGGTCCCTTGGGCCCATCAAAACTGTGCTGTAAGTGAAATGAAAACTTGTAATGTCATTTGACTATACGTTATACAATTTCAGTAGTAATTACCGTTAGTTTTTCTCTTACTTTGCCACGTACATCAACTAAAATGCTGCTAAGTTGGGAATGTCTAAATTATTCCCAGGAGTGACTGCTCTATCTTGTCGGGTGTCTGGTCTGCACAGCAGTCGGAGGTGGGAGTGATGTGACAGTCAGGAGATGAACTCTAGTCTTCAGGTTGCCACCAACTGTTTGTATTATGTCTCATCTGTAAAACATGGAGGATGGAAAAGACGAGTAGTTTTCAGACTCCGATCCACG
Source organism: Diceros bicornis minor (assembly GCF_020826845.1). Taxonomy (NCBI): domain Eukaryota; kingdom Metazoa; phylum Chordata; class Mammalia; order Perissodactyla; family Rhinocerotidae; genus Diceros; species Diceros bicornis. Next base: position 423,931 of record NW_026691115.1, on the reverse strand, counting down.
GAGCACTGGGGATTCCTGAAGGCTTTTTGTTTTTATTCTTATGTTTGTAAACTTCGATGTAAGCCTCACGTAGAAGAAAGTGTCCCCTAGCTTTAAAAAGATTCTTGGACTTGGTTATCCCTTAGGGTTTTCAGTATGAAGAATTTGCAGTCACACTGACTCCCAAAGGACAGACTAAAGGAGCAAAATAACTTTTTCCTGAGGGTCTCTTGTGACTGTGCTCATTGTCTCTCATTCAAACCAGAAGGTGATTTGTCAATAGTGAGATATGGCATTTGAGACCCCATCCTTCAATATGGCTGAGTTGTCGTCTATCATTGTACAGACTTACACTAAGTGAATAAGATAAAAAGTGAATGTCTGAGCAGGTAGTTTCTGGCACAAAATAGAAACTAGGAATTGAGAAAAGTAATAATGATTGATGCCTGTCAACAAGGGCATAGGGCTATTCTAATTTCAAAAGTAATTAATGGCATGAGTGTTAGTCACTGTACATATTAAATATATTGAAAAGTAGTCATGTCCTCATAATACAAAAGTATAATTGGAAGATAAACTGGATGTTTTTGGTACTTATGGTTAAAGATATATTTTATTGGGGCCGACTCCGTGACTTAGCGCTTAAGTGCACACGATCTGCTACTGGCGGCCCGGGTTCGGATCCTGGGAGCGCACCGACGCACCGCTTCTCCGGCCATGCTGGGGCCGTGTCCCACATACAGCAACTAGAAGGATGTGCAACTATGACATACAACTATCTACTGGGGCTTTGGGGACAAAAAGGGGAAAAAAAAGGAGTAGGGTGGGCAATAGATATTAGCTCAGAGCAGGTCTTCCTCAGCAAAAAGAGGAGGATTAGCATGGATGTTAGCTCAGGGTTGCTCTTCTTCACACACACAAAAAAAGGTATATTTTATTTAGTTTTGTTTTCTGATTGAGGAAATGAGAAAATTTATTTCTTAATATATTGACTATCTTCTTCCTTTTCAACCTAGAATCTCAATCTGCTATTTTGGAAACTCTGAAAAAAATGTTCAGATGCTGTTCAACAGGTAAGATGATCTTGTTAGGTTCTCGAATCCTTTTCTCTCTTATTTGTCATAAAATTGTGACAGACTTTGATTTATCTTCTTGTCTGCTCTGCTGGCTAGGCCACCTTGTTTCTCTAAGCCTGCAGGAGAATCCAGTCAGGTGGAAGGGGATGTTTTCTTCCACTTAGACTTTGCAGAAAAAATCAGCCTTGAAGTGCAACTGAGTGCATGCTTTTCAGAAGCTGCATCATTCTCTACCCAGCCAGAGCATTGGGCCTGACCACAGCTGGATCCAGCAGAAAACTGGCCATTCTAGGAGATGTCATGTGGAGATGTGCCTGGCTGGACTAAAAGTCATATGGATATAATTTTTAAAGAAATTTCTCAGAGCTTTTCTAAAATCAAATAATATTCTTAAGCCGCTTCAGTAGATGAAACATTATTATTGTCTTGTTAATTTCCGTGGAAGCTTTTTTTCTGTTACTGAAGAAGCCAAATTTTATGTCTTTTTTCTTGTACCAAAATGGACTTACTATTAAAAAAAAGAAACCTGCAAGAAAGGAAACACTCATGTGGGATAGAAAATGTGGATAGCAATTGCTACTTTTTTATATAAAACCATCTGTTTAATTTATGTATACTTTCTCCCAACTGTGCTTTTGAAAATAACTTAGTATTAGAAATTACCAGTAACAAGAGGGTGTGCTCTCTTGAGTGTGGTCCAGTAGAAGTCAGGCAACTGAGACCTGAGTTCTAGGCCCAGGTCTGTTTCTGGTTAGTGTGTGACAACATACTTATGCTCTCTGGAACATAGTATTCCTTTCTGTAAAATTACAGAAGTTGATGATTTTTGAGAACTTTTCCAAATATGAAATGATTTCTCTTTTAAAAAGAAACAGAAAAATCCTTCTCAAACTTAAAAATTACCAAAAAATTTTTGTGACCTTTCACTTGCCAAGAACAACTGATGTCCCTTCAATTATATTGATTGAAAATAAAGATCATAAAAGTATAAATTTGGTAATCTAATAAATGAATTTTCAGAAAAATGAGCAGGAAAAATATTTATGATCAGTTAAGATATTACATTATGAAAGTATTACTGTTTGTTACAGTATATAAAATTGTGACACTAAAATAGTATCTTTTTGCAGTTTGTAAGATTATATTGTTACTCATATATCACTATTAATCCTATTATGTTTGATAAATAAATAACAAGCAATAGCATATATTGGAGCATATGAGGAAGCCATTTGGGAAGAAACTAATTCGGCCTGAGTTTGTTTTTCCAAAAGGGGCTGTCGCCTGCATTGTGTATCTGCTTTGCCATGTCCCAAAGAGAAGAGTAAATGCCCTTAAGATAAGGATGCAACTTTCCCCACATTGACATTTCCTTGAGGATAAACATTTCTCCCTAGGCTAGGATTTGACTGCTGCACTGATCCTGTGACGACCCAGCTCCAGACAACAGACCTGACACCAACCACGTCCAACAAGGCAGCAGACCTGCTCCCCACTGTGTCCATCAATAGCTATTCTGGCAGGGCAATCTGGCAGGGCGATCTTGTAGCTATTGCAAAAGCTACATTGCAATCTGATGTGATACATGCTCTTTGACAGCATATAACAGCTCTGTACACTCCACTTCTTCGGTGCCCTTCCTTCCTTAGGGAAGGAAGGCCCAGGGCCACAGTCCTCAAAAGTTGGCTCATAATAAACTCACCCCAATTTTGATTTATAGATTGATTATGGATTATTTACATCGACATGTTTTACAAGTAATAAAATATCTTGAAAGGAAAAAACAATAAAGCAGCAGCCCTGCATTACACATGAAAGTTGTACTCCCCCTGGAGGGAAAGCGAGGATATAACATTGGTCGAGTACTTCACTTCATAATCCACAGGTGTCTTTCAAAAATATAGCTATTATTGTAAGAGTAAAGATATTCTTAAGAATAGTGCCACAAAACAGGTTTTCCAGCTTCTTTTTATCAGAGCTGAGACCAATATCAGGCTGGGGCACTTGAAGAGGCATGGTGGACTCAGCTGAAGGTTATTTAATTACTGTCAGATGATTAGCCGATAGCGAATAAGATGGAGAAAGATTAAAAAGAGGTAAAAGGAAATAAAGTTGGAAATAATTAAGAAAAATAGTGCCTTCAAAATATCCTCTCATTATTTTTATAGCATTTTTTTTGAGGCATGACTAGGATAGTATGTTAGATTTTTCTAAATCCTTATTTCCAGGGCATACATTACTGAGCTTTTCATTATATATGATAATGCCAAAGAAAACCTGGACAAAAGTATTCTGTACTATCAACAAGGACAAAACATGTACAACATTGCTCTATACATTAAGATTCCATCTGTAATAGTCAAGATATATATTCATGTATGTAAAATTATAATGATTTTCTATTTTTCTCGGGCCGTGAACCATGGTAAAATATATAGTAATAAGCAGAAAACCTGATGAACTAGGTGATTTAAAACACGTGATGTTACAGCTAGGCCATTCAAGGGTGAAATAGATCAATTTAAATTTCATACCTTCTCCTTTCCCTGTAGCCAGTGAAGTGTCTGGAAGACGGAAAACACATAAAATTAATTGAGAGTTAACAGTATTTGGAAGCAATTGAGGTTAAGCCCTCAACAATGGTGGCCCTTACTTCTGGAGCCATTGACTCTTTGTCATTAGTTTATTGTATAGACGAGTTCTCTTCTTAGATGATATGTGTATGTTTCATAGAAGTGAGGGCAGGAGAATTAACTATCACTCTACACCGGTTCCTTTACTGTATTACCTCATGCAATTCTTACAGTAATCCTTTAAAGTAACTATAATAATTCATATTTAACTGATAAAGGAAATCATATTTAGGGGCCTGCCCCTTGGCGCAAGCCGTTAAATGTGTGCGCTCCGCTGCAGCGGCCAGGGGTTCGCCGGTTCAGAAACCGGGCGCGCACCGACGCACCGCTTGGCAAGCCATGCTGTGACAGCATCCCATGTAGAGTGGAGGAAGATGGGCGTGGATGTTAGCCCAGGACCAGTCTTCCTCAGCAAAAAAAGAGGAGGATTGGCAGATGTTAGCACAGGGCTGATCTTCCTCACACACACACACACAAACAAAAAAGACCATGTTTACAAAATTGATCAAGGGAAAGAGGGAAGATCTGAACATCAGTCTATTGGGTTTTATGCCTCATATTCTCTCTGCTGCGATAAAAATTGTACTTCAACTTGGGTAGTCACCATCTAGCTATTTAATCCCAGCTCCTGCCAGCATCATTGGAAGAGATGAGATGAGAATTTATTTCCAAAGTTATTCAATTATATTTAAACTATACTATTTATGTCAGGTGTCAAGACATGTTTTAGAGGCATAGAGAGCAACTGATTAGTTCACCCACACATTTTTCAGTTTTACTATATCTTTCGTGTGCCACATTCTGTCAACTTTACCAACTTTAGTGCTGTACTGTTCTTTTTTAAAAAACTCATAATTTCACTTTTCTTGTAAAGCACTTTGCTGTTTTCTTCTTCGTCACTAGATGGCAGTTCTGTATCTCTGTAAATTACCACTGCAGCAGGAAAGGAGTGGTCTTAAGCCAGTTTGCTCTGTACAAATGGGGGATATAGGAGGATTTCTGGTCCATCAAGGCTGCCTGTGTTATTCCGTGGCAGTAACAGGCATGTCCAGGACTGCTTAGTCAGAGGCACAAAACAGAGTCAGAAAGCATCCTCGAAGTTCTTCAGATGTGAGTTCAGGCACCTGTCCTCTCACCTGAGCACACTGGAGTTTATTGAATGTGTTCTGACTCTTGCTCTCTCCCTGTAGTTAATAAGTCTGGGAGCTCCATACCCCTAGAAAAAACACAGGACTCATAAAGTCTTTTCTCAACTAAACGGAGTTGAGGGCTATGGTGCTGCCCGAGAGTCTGGTGCTTAAAGCAAACGCAGCTGGTGCTCAGGCGGAAGGAGTGTCAGCTACTCCCGGAGGGCTTTTATTGATGCTCCTATGGAATGAGCAAGTTTAAATAAAACCACATTGATTAAACCTCACTAACTGATTACTTTATTTTCAAGTAATATGCTCTGAAAATCTACTATGTCTAAAAAACCATTTCATAAAACTGAAACAATTCTGTTTTTTATTCTCTGGTGTTTGAAATACTATTAAAACTGTAAATCCTTTAACATTCTACAATATATAAATAAATACACAAATATCAATTGTAGTCTCTAAAGAGGTTTGCTCCCATGTTAAAGATTAATATATGGTAGCAAAACTGGTTACCATCCAGTTTTTAACTAATTTTTGCTCTTGAAATTACATATAAAATTTGTGTTTTGAAGTATTTTCTTAAAACTCAGCATCTTTCTGATATAAATGGACTAGTTGAAAGGTAACTAGAATGAAATTTGATCTTTAAAACTCTAGCTTTGTGTAAGAATTCATAATATCAGGCAGTTGAAAGTTGGGTCTCTCCACATTATGATATTTATTAATTGTGAATAGCCACAACTATTACAAAGTGCTAAACCATAAAAAGAAATTAAACAATATCAGCATTCTCTTACCCTACATGTTGTATAGTTTATATGTAAATAAATTCTCAAAGGTCAGAAAAATGCTTATGATTTCAGATAACTGCTAAAATACTATCTTATTCCAGTTTTAACCTCATTTGAAATTGACTTAAAACTCTTCTATTAGGATCCTGTTCTTATCAATGCCCCCTGATCCTCTCAATGTCTCACTTGATTGCAAACTTATCTGAGGAATTGAATATTCTTTTCCATTTTTCTCTCTATGGTATCTGTGATAGTACTTTTTATACAATGACCACTTGGGACATTTTTTTATTAGTTTCAGAAACATCTTTATTTAGGAATAAATCAAGGAAACAGATGTGAGGAATGTGGGGTCCCCTAGTTGATGGTGCTTGAGGGATTCCTCATGTGAGTCTTGGCATAGAAAAGATTAAAGAGTAAAGCAGCATTGTTCAGATCAAAAGTGTGGAGTGAACATAATTCTGAAGGAATAATGATGGAGATGTAAAAACAAGAAGCCACTTGAATTGCGTTGGAAGTTATTAGACACATCAAAGGATTGGAAAAAAGCCTTGTTTACTGTAAGTTCTTTCTAAACTGTAAGCCAAATTGGGCCGGCCCCGTGGCTTAGAGGTTAAGTGCACACAGTCCGCTACTGGTGGTCCGGGTTCGGATCCCGGGTGCTCACCGACACACAGCTTCTCTGGCCATGCTGAGGCCACATCTCACATGCAGCAACTGGAAGGATGTGTAGCTATGACATACAGCTACCTACTAGGGCTTTGGGGGAAAAATAAATAGATAAAAATTAAAAAAATTATAAATAAACTCTAAGGCAAAAAGTAATATGAATTTACATGGCAATTATAAACCACAAAACAACAATTCAAAAGACAAGTAAACAACTAAAGTAGAAACCAGAGTAAGAAAAATAGAGGTTAAAGGAGAGATGGAGAGAGCTGGTTGGGGTCAGAAAACATGGCTTAGTCATCCTTGAAGTCTCCTTCAGACTCTGATCATTCTTAGTGCTCAGTAAACAATTTGACCCCATGACCATGGGGAGGGGCAAAGTGAGAGGTGGTTGGGAGGGGAGACAATGCAAGGATACCCTTGTGGAGGCACTGAGATTGAAAATCAGTGACATTTTGCCAAGGTGTTTACCATAATATTTTAAGGATTATTCTGGAAAGTTAAGGATTTTTTTTTGAAACATACATTTTCATTTTATGGAAACTCCAACTAGCCTAGAGGAAGATTTAGACATTTCAGCTTTAGAAATAAAGAGAGGGGCTGGCCCTGTGACGCAGCGGTTAAGTGCGTGCGCTCCACTACGGTGGCCCCGGGTTCACAAGTGTGGATCCCGGTCACGCACAGACGCGCCACTTGCTGAGCCATGACGTGACGGCATCCCATATAAAGTAGAGGAAGATGGGCACAGAAGTTAACCCAGGGCCAATCTTCCTCAGCAAAAAGAGGAGAAGTGCCATTGGAAGTTAGCTTAGGGCTGATCTCCCGCACACACACACAAAAAGGAAATAATGAGAAACTTTTCTGTCAGTTTTAAGAATGAAAAGCAGTTATCATCTGGAAAACTGTTGCAATTTGAGATGAGAATGTGAAGAAAGATTTAGATGTCACACGTTGTTTTTGCTTTACTCTGGGGCAGTAAGGATTACAGGGAGAATGAAATTCCATCTTTGCTCTATTGAGTTTAAGAAGGTGTAAAATTCATTTGTGCTGGGCAACACTGTTGACCTGTGAAGAAAGACAAATGGTTCAAACAGCTGATCTAAAAGAATAACTGAGCTCATAAAAGTTCTTAGCTAATAAAGGGTGCTTCTTCTTTATTGAACTTTACTGGACATCCATTGACCTATGTGTGCAAGGTATTTGTGGTAGGTATTGAAGGAAATACAAAGAATTATAAGGTTCCAAGCTCCTCCACATACATGAAATGGTTTGCAAGATGTAATCAGATTCTACCAAGGTATTTAGTGTATGTTGTATTACAGAACCTAAAAAAAATGGGAACGTTATTGAGAAATTGTAATTAAGGACAGCTTCTTAGGAGAGATGGACTAGATCAAGTCCTCAAAGGGACCACTTTTGGGCAGGTGGAGGGAAGAGAGAGTGAGGATTTCAGATGGAGGAAGAGAGGAAAGGTACAGATGTATAAAGTAACATGGTATTTGGGCATGGGGGTGGGGAGGCCATGACAGGCACAGTCTTCCCGTGACTGAGAGGCAGCTCAGTTTCCTCCTCCAGGAGCCCAGCTTCCCACCTCCTGGCCTCCTCCACCTGGAGACCCCATGCCTGAGCCAAGGCCTATCTTATCTGGATCGCTGCCTAGTCTCCCAACAGGTCCCTTTACTTCTAGTCTTAATTTCTTCTAATCTTTTCTTCACAATGCCTCCAGAGTTAACTTCTAGAATCCAAATTTGCTTAAATCTGATATCTGCTTCGACTCCTACAATGACTGCTCAGAGCTTCCGAGAGAACATTCAGACTCCTGAGCTGGACATGCAGGCTTTCCCTTGTTGTCCTCATCTTTAGCCTCATCACCCACTGTTTCCTACATGTTTGCTTTGTTCCAGCCTTAAAAATACCACCCATTTTCTGAAAGCTTTAGCATCCTTTATATCTGTCTTTTTATATGTGTTTCTTCTGCACTCCTACCCCCTTTTTTAATCAACTTAATTGCTATTTCTTAAACTCATGTCACACGTTCCTTCCTCGTGGACATCTGAGAGGTATCCATCTAGAGACCTCTTTTGATGTCCCCACTCTGGGACCCTGTACTTATCTACTTTTCCATAACTATTGTTTTATTTATGTCTCATAGACAGTGAGCTCCTTAAAGCTGAGACTATTCTTCTTCTTGATAAATAAATGGCAAACAATAGGATACATTGGAGCATATGAGGAAGCCACTTGGTGTAAAACTAATTGGGTCTGACCGTGTTTTTTTTTTTTCCAAAAGTAGCCTGTAGCCTCTGTTCATCCATTGTATATCCGATTTAAGAAATTAACATGTCTCAAAGACAAAAGCAATGCCCTTAAGATGTAAATGTAACTTCTCCCACATTGACATTTCCTTAAAGATAAGCATTTCTCCCTAGGCTAGGATTTGATTGCTGCTCCCATCCTGTAACCATCCAACTCGAGACAACAGCCATGCCCATGGAGACAGCAGACCTGATACCCACTGTGTCCATCAATCGACTTGCCAAGAGGTCACTATTGTAAAAGGGACATTGTAATCTCGTGGTACGTGCTCTTTGATGGTATATAACCACTCTGTACACCTCATTCTTTGGAGTGCTCCATTTCTTTGTGAAAGGACTCTCCCGGGCTATATGGTCCTCAAAGGTTGGCTCATAATAAACTCACCCCAATTTTGCTTTATAGGTTGGTTATGGATTATTTGTGTCGACATTCTATTTGTCCCTCCAGTATCTAAACACAGTACCTGACACCTTTGGGGCACTCAGAAAATGTTTGATGAGTGAATAAGTATGTGGGAGACCACACTGGCTGGAGCAGAGGGGGCTTTTCGGGGAATGGTACTAAATCCGCTCACATTCCTACCATAGTAGTTGAGGCTGTGGGCTTTGGATCAATTTATCTGGGCACCAATCCCAGTTATTCCACTTTTGACTGGGGAACCTTGCAAAGTATTTACTCTCTGAGCCTTAGTTTCCTCATCTATAAAATAGGGCTACTGAGAACTCCTGTCTCATAGGGTTTTAGTGAGATTGAAATGCATTAACTTATGTAAAGTGCTTAGAAGAGCTCCTGGCACATAGTAGGCACTAAAATGTTAGCTGTTGTGTTATCATTATTGCTCTTATATCTGAGCAATACTCTGGTTTTGAAAAGATGGTTTCATAATATAGTTGATCCTCATTATTTGTGGATTCCGTGTTTGCACACTTGCCCACTAGCTAAAATGTACTGGCAGCCCCCAAATCAACACTCACAGGCCTTTCATGTCCATTTGCAGATATGCACAAAGTGGTGAAAAGTTTGAGTCACTCGACGTGTACGTTCCCAGATGAGGGGGAACAAGGTGACGCTCTGCCCTCTTGTTTCAGCCCACACTGTAAACAAGTGTCCTTCTTGCAGTCTATTTAGTGACCCATTTCTTATGTTTTTGTGCCTTATGTTGGTGACCCCATGTGTAGTGCTACCATCCTGTCTGGTGTTCCTCAGGGCAAGAGGCTGTGACATGCCTTTATGGAGAAAGTATGTGTGTTCGACAAGCTTCTTTCAGACACAAGGTACAGTGTTGTTGCTGTGAGTGCAATGTTAATATATCAACAATATATATTAAATAAAGTTTCTCTTAAAGAGAAACACACAGAGAACAAGGTTATGTATTGATCAGTTGAAGAAAATGTGACTAAGTCTTGCAGGAACCTAACCCTGCCTTTCCCGTATAAGCAGTGGGTCATATTCACCGATTCATTGTTCACAGTGACTTTATAGAATGTCACACTGTGCATAACAAGAACTGACTGTATCTTATGTAATACTCACATACTCCTTTATAGGAGTCACCATGCCCAGGTAAGTTGCAAGGCAGGGAGGTGGTATTTGTTTGGAGAATAAGATGCATTTTAAATTTTAAGAAAAAGTAGTTCAGTGTCTGTTTCATCGTAAGGATTCCAAAGATGCCATTTTAGCTATCTGCATTTAAGCTCTTTTATCCACAATATGGTCTCCTTTAGAGAGCCTTTGGTAAGTTATTTACCACTTACCACATGTTCTGAGAGTCCCTTCTTTCTTGAAATCCTCTTTCAGCCTTGGAAACCTACTTTATTTGTGTGCACAAGTTCCTCTATTTAAAATCTGGATTTCTCTTCCTATAGGATCATGTATGGCACATGCAGCCTTATTGTAAATTTGGAATGCCATGGGTTTGTTCCAAAACCTTAGAATGTTTTAGAATTTAGAACCTGATGAATAGAGAATTTATATGATTCTCTGTAGGACTCATATTTTTCAGATGTCTAGAGGTATCCCAACTTGCCAGTAATGTGGCCTTAGATTTAGCAGAACTTGAAAATCCTAATATAGTAGAAAATTAATTACATCTCTCGTATTAACACTTACAAAATAAATGATTACAATGTTAACTTACCAATAAGAACTTTCTATAGTCTAGGCTCTGAAAGTATCTTGCTTACATAATAAACATGATAAAGTTTCAAAGATGAGCCAATTAACTTTTTAGCAAAAGCTTGTCTTGAGTGTATCTTGGCTTCCTTTTTGACAGTTTTAGCCTTAATGTTACTGTAATGCTTTCTTTTTCTGGGAATCAGATAATCTTGTATTTGGTAAACATTTTAATTTTTAATGGCCTCGCGTTTTGTGACATGCAAGTGTTCAAACAATCTATAAGAACTAACCATTACCACCTACATATAAGATTATACAGGAATGGAAGAATTTTGGCTGATTTATTATATATAATTGCTCAGCCAAAGCAGATAACAGACTCTACCACTTACAATGATTTAGGGGTTTGAAGCAGTATTTTATTTATTTTTATTTTTTTTTTGCTTTTATTTTTTTTTAATTTTTTTGTTTATTGCAGTAACATTGGTTTATAACATTGTAAAAATTTCAGGTGTACATCATTATACTTCTATTTCTGCATAGATTACATAATGTTTACCACCAAAATACTAATTACAACCCATCAGCACACACATGTACCGAATTATCCCTTTCACCCTCCTCCCTCCCCCTGCCCCTCTGGTAACCACCAATCCAATCTCTGTCCCTATGTGTTTGTTTATTGTTGTTATTATCTACTACTTAATGAAGTAGTATTTTTAAATACAAATAATCTCAAAATTGGTAATATACAAAGTATATTACTTACTGTGTTAGCTAACCAAAATAGTTAAATTTGTTATCTTTCCTCCATTTATAAGTATGCACCCATTATATAGATTCTGTACAAATTTGCAAAGATCACTTTTTTCCTTTTCAAAATTTATTTATTATAATTTTTAATAGTGAGATCCTTAGTCTTGGGTAAACTGCAGCACAATTACTGGAAATGCTGAGAGTCTTTTTGAAAAGTGTAGAAGTCTAAAGACAATGAAAAGTACATTTCTCCAATGTCAAGTCCCTTGAGGATCTGATAGGCCTCTGTCTAGTTGTACCCTGAAGAGATGGAAGATTAAACACCAGCACAGGACACAAGGGAACAGGCTGCCAACTTGAGGGCTCCTCACAGACCACAAAGTGCCTGGCAGACTCTTGGAGATCAAATCTGGGCTTTATCTATGGGTGGGCCTGGGAGAAGGATTTTGCTTAATTGACCAGAGAATAGACAACATTTCTTCTTGATAATAAGAAATACTTACCATGTAAATTTCTTTATAAACTATGAATAAAATTAAAAAAACATAACCGTATAGATATCAACTCTTACTGACAAGCCCCACAGCCTTCTCTATAGACCTCAACAGAAAATGTCTCAACTGACTGTGAATTGGTCTTCTCTGAAAGCCAGCCATCCCTTCACTGATAGCCCTGGATAAAGAAGGCCAGATACAATTCTTTGAAGATGTTTAGCTGAATTCAGAACCAAAAATCTTACCCACAGTTGGCTCCTCTGCGAGAATGGATGGCCGGCCTTATTTCACAGGCTGGGCAGTTGAGGTTTCAGATGAGCTTGATTGCTCTGTTCCCCAGGGATGGAAAAGGAGGATTGTGACATTGATCCAGGGCTGAGATTTTGCAGGTAAAGATAGGATCATAGAGGGGAATAAAAATTTCAGAAAATTGTTTTTTGTTCTCTACAGTGGAAGTAATTTAAGAAGCAGATTGTCTCTCAATCCAACTTGTCTTCCCTGTTGTCTATCTGTAATATCGTTGTAAAAATTCTCTCTATAAAAATTTCAGTCTTTTTTCTTTGCAGTCTGTTTATTATCATCTTTACGAATTCTTTGAGTTCACTACCTTCTTGGCACCACAACGCTAGCCATTGTGATATTATTATAGAATCAGTTTTGCAATTTCATCCTCTTGTCTCTATTTCCTCTGCCATTTCATAGTTTTAGTTCTTATTGCATCTTATGCTTGAAAACATTTGAAGCTTACAGAGTATATCAGTTCCTTATTTTCTCAAATTTTTACTATCTAAGCGGCCTCAACTATCAGTCTTTTTAAAAAAGTGAAATACATAGAAAAATACACTGTAATAAATTGACCACTTATAAAATTAATTTCAACCTCAAATTCCTCCCCACTTAACAGAGACCATCTTTTATAATTCACCATGCTTTAGTTTGGGCAGGGTCAGTTTATCAATGATTTTTGGATGTTTTAAACCACACGAGACAAATACAGTGTAAGCTGAAATTCTTACTCTTGCAGAAGTTGTAGAATTTCCTCATGGTTAGGGAAGTTGATGGCAGAGAACCTGAATCATATGAAAAGTAGTTGATTAATTAGCACTGGACAGAGTTTGTTAATTTGGTAATGATGATGATAAGACATATATATTGAAAAGATAACTTTGCATATAAGAGTATTGTCAGAGGCCACTGGAAAAATTCATAGCGTTTTCAAATACTACAAAAAATGACCATTTTTTCATAAAAGATGTCATACATGATGGCACCATATACTTTTTTTTTTTTTTTTGGTGAGGAAGATCACCCCTGAGCTAACATCCATGCTAATCCTCCTCTTTTTGCTGAGGAAGACCAGCTCTGAGCTAACATCTATTGCCAAACCTCCTCTTTTTTTCCCCCAAAGCCCCAGTAGATAGTTGTATGTCACAGGTCACAGGTGCACATCCTTCTAGTTGCTCTATGTGGGACGCGGCCTCAGCATGGTTGGAGAAGCAGTGCGTCAGTGCGTGCTCGGGATCCGAACCCAGGCTGCCAGTAGTGGAGTGTGTGCACTTAACCGCTAAGCCACGCTGCAGGGCCAGCATCATATACTTCTGTCAGAAAATTTTCAATGAAGAAAATTAACACTTTAGTCATTTTAATTCCAACGATTTGTTCATGCTTACTATTAGGTTAAAAAAACTTTTTAGAAATAAAGTGATAAGTGAAATACTTGCTTAATTTTTTTTTTTTTTTGTGAGGAAGGTCAGCCCTGAGCTAACATCCATGCCAATCCTCCTCTTTTTGTTGCGGAAGACTGGCCCTGAGCTAACATCTGTGCCCATCTTCCTCCACTTTATGTGGGACGCTGCTACAACATGACTTGATAAGTGTTGTGTCGGTGCGTGCCTGACATCCGAACCCGGGCTGCCAGCAGTGGAGCACGTGCACTTAAACTGCTACGCCATGGGCCTGGACCCTGTACTTGCTTAATTTTTAATTTTTTTAGGAAAAAACATTTTCACATTTAAAAAATATATTTATTTGTATTTATTTTATGCTGAATTTATTCCAGGTCCCAAAACCTTTTTTTTAAATTAATTAACACCAATCTTTTAAAACTCTTTCAAAAAGTTGAAGAGGAGAGAATACTTCACAAGTCATACTCGGGGCCAACCAGGTGGCACAAGTTGTTAAGTGCGTGCACTCCTCTGCGGTGGCTCGGGGTTTGCCTGTTCAGATCCCGGGCACGCACCCATGCACTACTTGGCAAGCCATGTTGTGGCAGTGTTCCATATAAAATGGAGGAAGATGGGCACGGATGTTAGCCCAGGGCCAGTCTTCCTGAGCAAAAAAAGAGGAGGATTGGCAGATGTTAGCACACGGCTGATCTTCCTCACAAAAAAAATAAAATAAAAAAAATAAAGTCATACTATGGGGTTAGCACTACCCTGATATCAAAGCCAAAGACACTAAGAGAAAAGAAAACTACAGGTCAATATCTTTGAAGAATATTGATACAAAAATCCTCAATAAAACAGTAACAAACCAAATTCAGCAGCATATTAAAAGGATTATACATCATTTTTAAGTGGGATTTATTCCTGGAATGCAAGGATGTTTCAATATATGAAAATGAATCAATGTAATAAACCACATTAACAGAATGAAGGAAAAAAACACATGATCATCTCAATGGATGCAGAAAAAGTGTTTGACAAAAATAAAAATGCTTTCATGTTAAAAACACTAAAAAACCCTCAGAGTAAAAGGAAGCTACTTCAAGATAATAAAAGCCATATATAGAAATCCACAGAGAACATCGTACTCATGGATGAAAGACTGAAAGCTTTTCCTCTAAGATCAGGAACAAGGCAAGAAGGCCCACTTTCACCACTTCTATTCAATATGGTATTAGAAGTTCTAGCCAAAGCAATTAGGCAAGACAAAGATAACAATAGCATTCAAATTGGAAAGGAAGAAGTAATATTATATTTGTTTATAAATAATCTTATATGTTGAAACCCCTAATAATTCAACAAAAAAATTGTTAGAACTGATAAATTCTGCAGAGCAGTGGGACACAAAATCAACATGCAAAAATTTGTTGTTCTTCTATACATTAATAATAAGTAATCTGAAAAAGAAATTTACAAACTTTACATTTTTATTTACAATAGCATCAGAAAGAGTAAAACACTTAAGAATCAACTTACACAAGGAGATAAAAACTCCATTGATGTTTTTTACAAAAATAGAAAAATCTATCCTAAAATTCATATGGACTCTCAAGGGACCTTGAATAGCCAAAACAATCTAGAAAAAGAAGAACAAAGTTCGAGAACTCACACTTTCTGATTTTGAAACTTACTACAAAGTAATCAAAACAGTGTGGTACTGGCATAAATAAACA
The DNA here is from genome assembly GCF_020826845.1 of Diceros bicornis minor. Taxonomy (NCBI): domain Eukaryota; kingdom Metazoa; phylum Chordata; class Mammalia; order Perissodactyla; family Rhinocerotidae; genus Diceros; species Diceros bicornis. The sequence continues at coordinate 408,569 of NW_026691115.1, read as the reverse complement.
CAATATACTAACGAAGTAGTATAGAGATCCCAGAAATAAACCTTTGCATATATGGTAAAATGATTTTTGACAAGGGCGCAAAGACCATTCATTGGAGAAAGGATAAGTTTTTCAACAAATAGAGTTGGGAAAATTGGATACCCACATGCAAAAGCATGAGGTTGGACCCTTACCTTACACCATATATAAAAATTAACTCAAAATGGATCAAAGATCTAAATGTTAGAGTTGAAGCTATAAAATACTTAGAAGAAGACACAGGATAAAAGCTGCATATCATTGGGTCCAAATTCCATTGCCAACAATGATTTCTTTAATATGACACCAAAGATATAAGCAACAAAAATATAACAAATTAGACTTCATTAAAATGCAAAAGTTTTCTGTATCAAAAGACACTATCCACAGAGTAAAACGGCAACTCACAGAATGGTTGAAAATATTTGCAAATCACATATCTGATAAGGGATTAATATCTAGAATATATAAAGAACTCCTACAACCCAACAATCAAAAAGCAACCCAATTTAAAAATGCACAAAGGACTTGAATATACATTTCTCCAAAGAAGATATAAAATGACCAGTAAACACATGAAAAGATGTTCAACCTCACTAAGTATGAGGGAAATGCGAAATAAAACCACAATGAGATACCTCTTCACACCCATTAGGATAGTTACTATCACAAAATCAGAAAATAACAAGGGTTGCCAAGGATGTTGAGAAATTGGATCCTTTGTGCTCTGATGGTGAGAATATAAAACTGTGGAAAACAGTATGGCAGTTCCTTCAAAAATTAAAAATAGGGGCCAGCCCGGTGGCGCAAGCAGTTAAGTGCGCGTGTTCCGCTGTGGCGGCCCGGGGTTCGCTGGTTCGGATCCTGGGTGCGCACCAACGCACCACTTGTCAAGCCATGCTGTGGCGGCGTCCCATATAAAGTAGAGGAAGATGGGCACGGATGTTAGCCCAGGGCCAGTCTTCCTCAGCAAAAAAGAGGAGGATTGGCATTGGATGTTAGCTCAGGGCTGGTTCTCCTCACAAAAAAAAAAAAAAATTAAAAATAGAATTACCATATGATCTAGAAATTCCACTTATGGGTTCTGAAATAACAGAAAATATATTTATGCATCTCTGCCTCCAGTTCCTGGCACAAAGCTCCTAAAACCCTTGTAATTTCCTAAATGATAAGAACACTAGGAGCATCTCTTGTTCTAATATTTGTCTTTGACCCCATCCCTGACACAGAGCTCCTAAAACCCTTGAAATTTCTTAAGTGATAAGAACACTAGGAGAATCTTCTGTTCTACTGAGGCAACTCTGGGTGGGCTCCTGGATGGCCTGGATGGGGGTTGGTCGCCAGAAAGAGCAAACCCCAATTAGGAGCTTGGAATTTTTAGCCCTATCCCTTATCCTCCAGAGAGGGGAGTGGGGCTGTAAACTGAGTTAATAATTGATCATGTCTACGTGAGGGAGCCTGCATCAAAATCCCAATAGAAGGAGGTTCAGAGAGCTTCCAAGTTGGCAATGACAAGGAGTGCCTGGAGAGTGGTATGCCTGGAGATGGCATGAAAGCTCTGTGCCCCTTCTCACATACCTTTCCCTAAGCACCACTTCCATCAGGCTGTTCTTAAGTTATATCCTTTTATAATAAACTGGTGATCTAGTAAATGTTTCTCTGAGTTGTGTGAGCCACTGTAGAAAATTAATCAAACCCAAAGAGGAGGTTGTGGGAACCTGTGGTTTATAGCCAGTCAGTCAGAAGTACAGGTAACAGCCTGGGTTTGTAACTGGCATCTGAAGTTGAGGTGAGGTTGGGTGGGTGTGCAGTCTTATAGGATTGAGCCCTCAACCTGTGCAATCTGATGTATCTCTGGGTTGACAGCATCAAATTGAGTTGAATTATCTGACGACCAGCTGGCATCCCAAGAATTGCTTGTTGGAGTTGTGGGGAACCCTCCCACATGTGAAAAAATGAATTGGGACACTATTTATGAGTATACATAAAAAATAATTGAATGCAGAGGTATAAAGACATATATGTACACCCATGTTCTTAATAGCATTACTCAAAATAACCAGAAGCTGGAAGCAAGCCAGGTGTCCATCAATGGATGAATTTACAAAAACAAATGTGGTTTATACACAAATGGAATACCATTCACCCTTAAAAAGCAAGGAATTCCGGGGCTAGCCCTGTGGTGCAAGAGGTTAAGTGTGTGCGCTTCGCTGCGGCGGCCATGCTTTGCCGGTTCGGATAAAGGAGGTGCACCAACGCACCAAGAGGTGCCGCCATGCTGTGGCGGCGTCCCATATAAAGTGGAGGAAGATGGGCATGGATGTTAGCCCATGGCCAGTTTTGCAGAAAGAGGAGGATTGGCAGATGTTATCTCAAGGCCGATAGTCCTGACAAAAAAAAAATAATAAGGAAGGAATTCTGATACATGCTATGACATGGATGAACCTTGAGGACTTTATTCTAAGTGAAATAAAGCCAGCCACAAAAGGAAAAATACTGTATGATTCCACTCATATAAGGTACATAGAGTAGTCAAATTCATAAGAATAGAAAGGAGAATGATGGTTCCCAGGGGCAAGAGGGAGGGATAACAGGGAGATGTTGCTTAATGGGCACAGAGTTTCAGTGCAAAGAGAAAATAGTTCTGTGCATGATTGGACACTATGGCTACACAATAATGTGAATGTACTGAATATCACTGAATGGTACATTTAAATGTAAATGGATTGAACTCTCCAATCAAAAGATACAGAGTGGCAGGATGGATTAAAAAGCAAGACCCAACAATATGCTGCCTTCAGGAAACATATCTTAGCACTAAAGACAAGCACAGGCTCGGAGTGAAAGGATGGAAGACAATACTCCAGGCTAATGGCAAACAAAAGAAAGCAGGTGTTGCCATACTCATATCAGACAAAGTAGACTTCAAGATAAAACAGGTTAAGAAAGACAAAGAAGGGAAATATATATTGATAAAAGGGACACTACATCAAGAAGACATATCACTTATAAATATATATGCACCCAACATAAGAGCACCAATGTACGTAAAGCAACTATTAACAAACCTAAAAGGAGAAATCAACAACAACACAATAATAGTAGGGGATCTTAACACCCCACTTACAGCAATGGATAGATCATCCAGACAAAAAGTTAATAAAGAAATATTAGACTTAAATGAAAAACTGGACGAGATGGACCTAGTAGACATATACAGAGCACTCCACCCAAAAACAGCTGACTACACATTCTTCTCAAGCACGCATGGAACATTCTCTAGGATAGACCATATGTTGGGAAACAAAGCAAGCCTCAATAAATTTAAGAAGATTGAAATCATAACAAGCATCTTTTCAGACCATAAGGCTATGAAAGTGGAAATGAACCATGAAAAAAAACCTGGGAAAGTGACAAAAATGTGGAGATTAAACAACATGCTACTGAACAACCAATGGATCATTGATGAAATTAAAGGAGAAATCAAAAACTATCTGGAAACAAACGAAAATGATAACATGCCATATCAAACAATATGGGATGCAGCAAAAGCTGTCCTGAGAGGGAAACTCATAGCGATACAAGCCCACCTTAACAAACAAGAAAAAGCCCTAATAGGCAACCTTAGATTACACCTAACAGAACTAGAAAAAGAAGAACAAACAAAGCCCAAAGCCAGCAGAAGGAGAGAAATAATAAAAATCAGAGCAGAAATAAATGATATTGAGACCAAAAAAACAGTAGAAAGGACTAATGAAACAAAGAGTTGGTTCTTCGAGAAGATAAACAAAATAGACAAACCCTTAGCCAGGCTTACTAAGAAAAAAAGAGAAAGGGCTCAAGTAAATAAAATTAGAAATGAAAGAGGAGACATTACAACGGATACCATGGAAATACAGAGGATTATAAGAGAATACTATGAGAAATTATATGCCAACAAATTGGACAATCTAGAAGAAATGGATAAATTCTTAGACTTATACAACCTCCCAAAATTGAACCAAGAAGAAATGGAGAATCTGAATAGACCAATAACAAGTAAAGCGATTGAAATAGTAATCAAAAACCTCCCAAAAAATAAAAGTCCAGGACCAGATGGCTTCTCCAGTGAATTTTACCAAACATTCAAAGAAGATTTAATACCCATCCTCCTCAAACTATTCCAAAAAATAGAGGAAGATGGAACACTTCCTGAATCATTCTATGAGGCCAACATCACCCTGATACCAAAACCAGACAAAGACAATACCAAGAAAGAAAATTACAGGCCAATATCGCTGATGAACATTGATGCAAAAATCCTCAACAAAATATTGGCAAACCGAATACAACAATATATTACAAAGATCATACACCATGATCAAGTGGGATTTATACCAGAGACGCAGGGATGGTTCAACATCCACAAATCAATCAACGTGATACATCACATCAACAAAACAAAGAATAAAAACCACATGATCGTCTCAATAGACACAGAGAAGGCATTTGACAAGATACAACATCCATTTATGATAAAAACTCTCAATAAAATGGGAATAGAAGGAAAGTACCTCAACATAATAAAGGCCATATATGACAAACCCACAGCTAACATCATACTCAACGGGGAAAGACTGAAAGCCATTCCTCTGAGAACAGGAACGAGGCAGGGCTGCCCACTCTCACCACTCCTGTTCAACATAGTACTGGAGGTTTTGGCCAGAGCAATTAGGCAAGAAAAAGGAATAAAAGGAATCCAAATAGGTAACGAAGAAGTGAAACTCTCACTATTTGCAGATGACATGATTGTATATATAGAAAACCCTAAAGAATCTGTTGGAAAACTGTTAGAAACAATCAACAACTACAGCAAAGTTGCAGGGTACAAAATCAATCTACAAAAATCAGTTGCATTTCTATATGCTAATAATGAACTAACAGAAAGAGAGCTCAAAAAGATAATACCATTTACAATTGCATCAAAAAGAATAAAATACCTAGGAATAAGTCTTACCAAGGAGGTGAAGGACCTATACAATGAGAACTACAAGACATTATTGAGGGAAATCCACGATGACATAAAGAAATGGAAAGATATCCCATGCACGTGGATTGGAAGAATAAACATAGTTAAAATGTCTATATTACCTAAAGCAATCTACAGATTCAGTGCAATCCCAATCAGAATCCCAATGACATTCTTCACAGAAATAGAAAAAAGAATACTAAAATTTATATGGGGCAACAAAAGACCCCGAATAGCTAAAGAAATCCTAAAGAAAAAGAACAAAGCAGGAGGCATCACAATTCCTGACTTCAAAACATACTACAAAGCAATAGTAATCAAAACAGCATGGTACTGGTACAAAAACAGACACACAGATCAATGGAACAGAATTGAAAGCCCAGAAATAAAACCACACATATACGGACAGCTAATTTTCGACAAAGGTGCTAAGGACATGCAATGGAGAAAGGAAAGTCTCTTCAATAAATGGTGTTGGGAAAACTGGACAGCCACATGCAAAAGAATGAAAGTGGACCATGTGCTATCGCCATTCACAAAAATTAACTCAAAATGGATCAAAGACCTGAAGGTGAGACCTGAAACTATAAAACTCATAGAAGAAAATATAGGCAACACACTATTTGACATTGGTTTTAAAGGAATCTTTTTGGATGACATGCCTACTCAGACTAGGGAAACTAAAGAAAAAGTAAACAAGTGGGACTTTATCAGATTAAAGAGCTTTCATAAGGCAAATGAAACCAGAATCAAGATGAACAAACAACCAACCAGCTGGGAGAGAATATTTGCAAAACATACATCTGACAAGGGGTTGATCTCCATAATATATAAAGAACTCACACAATTGAACAACAAAAAAACAAACAACCTGAACAAAAAATGGGCAGAGGAAATGAACAGACACTTCTCCAAGGAAGATATACATCTGGCCAATAGGCACATGAAAAGATGTTCAACATCACTAATCATCAGGGAAATGCAAATCAAAACAACACTAAGATACCACCTCACGCCCGTTAGAATGGCTATAATCACCAAGACAAAAATCAACAAATGTTGGAGAGGATGTGGAGAAACAGGAACCCTCATACACAGCTGGTGGGAATGCAAATTGGTGCAGCCTCTATGGAAAACGGTATGGAGATTCCTCAAAGAATTAAAAATAGAGATGCCCTATGATCCAGCCATCCCACTACTGGGAATCTATCCAACGCACCTGAAATCAACAATCCAAAGAGGCTTATGCACCCCTATGTTCATTGCAGCATTATTCACCATAGCCAAGAAGTGGAAGCAACCTAAGTGTCCCTCGACTGACGATTGGATTAAGAAAATGTGGTATATATATACAATGGAATACTACTCAGCCATAAAAAAAGACAAAATCGTCCCATTTGCAACAACATGGATGGGCCTGGAGCGTATTATGTTAAGTGAAATAAGCCAGAAAGAGAAAGACAAACACTGTATGATCTCACTCATATGTGGAATATAAACCAACACATGGACAGAGAAAACTGGACTGTGGTTACCAGGGCAGTGGGGGTGGGGGGTGGGCACAAGGGGTGAAGGGATTCATATATGTGGTGATGGACAAACAAAAATGTACAACCCAAAATTTCACAATGTTAGAAACCATTAAAACATCAATAAAAAAATGGTTAAAATGGTCAATTTTATGTTATGCATATTTTATGACCATTAAATAATTAATTATTTTCAACAAATGAACAAACACAAGCTACACGCAGTAGCATGGGTGAATATCACAACCATAATACTGCATAAAAGAAATTATATTCAAAAGGCTATATATTTTATAATTCCATTTATATAAAATCCAAAAAAGAAACAAAACCGAGGTCTGGCTTCCAGTAATGGTGGAGTAGCTTGTTGAACTAACACTCTCACAGATAACAGTGATAAAATCTGCATAAAATATTGCATATATTTATATAGAATCATGTATCTATATGTAATACACATACAATAAATGTGTATATGTGTGTATGTATAAATTTCTTCCAAAGCAAACAAAACTGAGAGGGAGTCTTCCCTTGAATGATGGCAATTGCACCAGGAGATATTTGCAAGCTTGAGTCTTTTGCCTCAAAGCATTCCAAAATCTGTACATGGCCCAGACAGGGGAGAAACTACAGTCTTGCTTGTAATGTTAGAGGATGTATTTTGGGGCTGGCAGAGTAGCTAGAAAGTTAGGGGAGAAATTCTGTAAGGGAGGCAGCCACAAAGAGGAAAATCTCAAATTATATATGAAAATCTCCCCCCTACACACACACCAAATTGGCAGAATTTTGAACAACACACATGCAGGGTAGGGCCCAGAGGGCCTAGTGTAAAAACAGCAGTTGGAAGATGAAAGAACTGAATGAGGATTTCAGCTATGCTCACTGTAAAGGAGAGAGGAATGGAGTCTCAGTCCAGCCAAGTTAACTCCCTGCTAGAAAAATAACAACACTCTTCAGAGGAATACAATAGAATCCAGAGTCTCTATAACTATCATTCATTGGTTTCCAGTACATAATTTAAAAAATCATGAGATTTGAAGAAATAGGAAAATGTAATCCATATATGACCAAAAGCAGGCAGTAGAATCTATCCCAAAGGTGTTGCAATTAGCAGACAAGGATAAGAAAGCAGCTTTTATAAAGATGATCATGGTGGTAAAGAAAAATATTCTTGTAATGAATGAACACATGTGGAAACTCAGCAAGAAATGGAAATTGTAATAACGAACCAAATAGGAAGATGAAATAAAAAAAATACTTTTGAGTTTACCAGTAGATTAGAAACAGTAGAAGAAACATGAAGACAGGGCAAAAGAAATTATCCAGTCTGAAGAAAAGAATGTAAAAATTTGGAAGAAAAATGAAGAGAATCTTATGACCTGTGAGATGATTGAGTCCCCAGCAGAGAGAGGAATGACAGAAATATTAAATGAGACAGAAAGGCAAATCAATGAGTAATAACATAAAACTTACAAAATTTGGTGGAAAATCTAAAATTTTAGATCTAGGAAAGTCAACAAACCCACAAAATAAAATACAAAATAAAACCATACCTCAGCACATGATAGTCAAGCTGCTAAAATCCAAAGATAAAAAGAAAATCTTGAAAGCAGTCAGGGAAATACATATATACAGGGGAAAACATTACATACAAGGAGAAATAATGTGAATGTTGGATTATATATTATCAAAAACAAAAGAGACAAATCAACAACAAAATGACATCTTTCAAGTGCAGAAAGAAAACCCAAAAATCAACACAGGATTCTATATTTAGCAGAGCTCACGTTCAAAAAGGAAGAAGAAGTCACAATAAGATATCACACACCAATTAGATGGCTAAAATAAAAAATAAAATTGCAAATACCAATAAAATTGCAAATATCAAGTGCTGGTGTGGACTAGGAGCAACTAGAACTGGGAATGCAACATGATAGTTGCATTCAGAAAACAGTTTAGCAGGTTTTTTATAAAGTTAAACCTACACTTATTATATGACTCAGATATCCCACTCCTATGTGTTTACTGAAACACATTGAAAACTAATGTTTAAACAAAAATGTTTCTGTGAATTTTCATAGCCATTTTATTCATAATTGCCAAAAGTTGGAAACACACTAAATGTCCTTCATCAGGTGAATGGAGAAAGAACCTGGTGCATCGGTACATTAGAATACTACTTGCCAATAAAAAGGATAAACTCTTGATTCACACAACAACATAGATGAATCTTGGATGCATTTCTCTAAGTGAAGGAAGCCAGATTCAAAAGGCTATATAGTATATGATTCCATTTATATGACATTCTAGAAAAGGCAGAATTACAGGGATGGAAAATGATCAGTGGTTGCCAAGGGATGGAGTGGGGGAATGGGTTGACTACAAAGTGACAGCATGAGAGAATTTTGGGGGTGAATAAAACAGCTCTGTATGCTACTGTGGAGGTGGATACATGACCATAAAGTTGTCAAAACCCATAGAACTGTACACCACAAAGAGTGAGTTTTATTCTGCAAATTTAAAAAATCAATCAGGATGCTGAGGAACTCAGATGGAATGCAGTGACAAATGAATCCCACTGTATTATAAGCATGTGACATAACCACACTGAAGGTGTGGAGATGAAAGGTCCTGACCTAAGTAACTTTGGAAGACGGTGTTTTGATGGGATACTCTAAAACTAGAGTACTGTACACAAACACTGTACTCTAGGTGGTAAATTTGTTTTTCATAAGAGTATGGATTAGCAATTCTGAAAGTAGTTGACACATTAGTAAATATATTGTAGATAACTGGAGTCAAGTTTCTCATTGTTGGTGAAAGAAGTTACAAATAAACAAAAAGGGAACGCTAGAATAAACTCTGTGGTGCTGGATTGGAGTTGGAAGTATCAGTATGAATCCATGTCTCTTTTAACGTATCTATCCAGATAGATAGATAGATTGATAGATAGACGGATAGATCGATTGATAGAGGTGTATACCTGAGTTTATATTCATACGTACCTTTCCAAGCTCTGCTGAGAGGGTCTAGAAGCAGTGACACCCTAGTATCAATGAGCAAGCTAGCTCCCAGATCTTGGTTTCTAAATATCATTCTCCAATAAAAAGAACCAGGTTTTCTTAGAGAAATGGCTAATTCTAGGGCTGGAGAAGGAAAATACACGGTGAGCCTGGAGCAACTTGTAGTGCCAGAAAGTAGGAAAATGCTTTAAACAAAACACAGAAAATGATGAGATGTGTCAAAAGGAATCAATCAGAAAGAATTCCCCATGGCTCAAGATGGAAATCTGGGAGCAACAAAATAAATAATGGTAGCACTGGATTATTACTCAGAGAATAAAATAAATATCCATGAGTCTATACTGATATAAAAATGATTAAATAAGAAAGGAAAAAAGAAAGAAAAAAAGGGGGAAAACAAGAATGAGAGAAAGAGAGAAAGAAAGGAAGAAGGAAGGGGGAGGGGATCTTCCTCATAGAATTCCAAATAATAAACGCAGCTGGACAGCATGAAATAGAAAATCGCCACTAGAACACCACAGTAATAATTACTGTGGGCGAGACTGACTGATGAATGCAAAAACTGTGGGTGAAACTTAAAGAAGAAACAGTACATTTGCAGAGCTTCAAAGCGTCTCCCTGCAAAGACTTAACTTTTTTCCATTAATTTCTTTAAAAGACTTATGACTATTTAAAGCAAAAATTATAATACTGTATTGTGGGATTTATAACATGGGTAGATGTAAAATTTATGACAACAATAGCACAAAGGACAGACAGAGGTAAATGGAACTGTTCTGTAGCAAGGCTTCCATGTTTTACATTGATTAAACTGGTGCACTATTAAGTCTAGGTAGGCTGTGATATGTTAAAGATGCATATTGTAATCTGGACCAACCACTAAAATGTGCAAAAGGTGTGTCACTTAAATGCTAATAAATGAATTAAACAGCATACAAAAAGCGTTTATACAAGAATGTTCGCAAGAGATGAACTGCACTTCCCCAGGAGGAAGACGAGCGCACCTCGGGGCATCCACAGAGCAGAACGCCCTCAGCCATGCCAAGGAGCAAACGCTGACACACACATGTTGGGCGAGTCTCATCAGCCTCGTGCTGAGGAAGGCAAGCTGGACAGAAAAGAATACACGTGGGAAGATTTCAGTCAAGATGATCCTATGGTGAAAAAACAAGAACAGTGGTTGCCTCGGGGGAAGGAAAAAATTGCCTGAGAAGGAACAGGAAGGAGTTTTCTGGGGGTGATGGAAATATTATATTCTTAAATGGGTGAAGGTTATATGGGCATGTTTATTTGCCAAAACTGTATGATTGAGATTTGTGCCTTTCAGTGTGCATACATCTTACCTCCACACACACACAAAGGACTAAAAGAGTAATAAAGTGAGATGGGAATGGGATGGAGTGTGGATGAAACAAAAACGGCAGATGATTAGTAGTTGTTGAAGCTGGGTGACAGGCCTACTATGCTATTTTGTTTATTTTCTATATTGCTTAAATTGTCCTGGCATCCACAGAGCAGAATGCCCTCAGAAATTGTTCTGTAATAAAACAGAAATTGTTCTGTAATAAAACACTTGTATAAGAAGACAAACTCGATATACAGTGTTCGCTGGTAAGATATTGGTTACCTTTGGGGAAGAAGGAGGGAGAAAGGGATTGTCCGGGCCTGAGTGAAGCTGGTGCTAGTTCTTGGTCACACAAGTGTGTTCACTTTGTAATAATTCTTTGAGGTTTACATGGATGACTTCTGCATATATTTCTCTATGCACGTTATACATCAATAAACATTTTAAATCTTGCATATTTGCACAAAGATCCTAACTCAATATTTAAGAATAACAGCAATGTTTTGTTTTAAAGTGGAACACTTTCACTCATGACATCATCAGATGGATTTTAATACTCCCAAATATCTATTAATGCCCTCACCCTGTGTGGTCCCCTGGATCGTTCCATTTTTGCCTCAGTTTGGTAAGTGACATGGCTTTGAGATTTTATGATGCCATCTTTCTCCAACAAGGTCCACCCCCACGATGATGCTCACCAAGGCCTCGACACCTAGCACAGTGCCGTGTTCATAGCATGCACTCAAGACCTGTGGGACTGGGTTGAATGAGGAACAAAATGAGGAGAACATGATGTTTGTAAATTATGTTTGGGTGCTATATCATGACTTAGGAAATTAGTAGGGTTTTTCGATAGATTTGCTACGCCTTCTAATTTTTCCTACTGAAAACAATGGGAAATAGGGTCTCAGAGTTCTTTCTCAGAGAAAGTCTGACATTTCAGGCACAGATTACTGACGATTATTAATGGCATATGACTTTCCCACCTCATCTTAGTTTTCAGTTTTTAATTCCCTACCTTGGAAATGACTTAACTTTGCTTCTTACAAATCTTGTAGTAATACTGATGCTCCAGAAAGTTGGGCCACGGATATTTTGCTGTTGTGCATCCTCCCCGCAAAGAAGTGGAGCTGTGCATCCACCAGTATGAGAAGCGTGTGGTGCTGTAGTATTTGGAGTCAATCTGATTAGCTAAATGGAAAAATGACTTCTGAGAATTATCACCATAACCCCCAACAGCAACAAATTATTTTGCTTAATTATTTTGTGATTCTGAGGGTATATTTAAAAAAGGATATTAAAACTGGTTTGCAATGACCCAACCCTATAGTAGAGGAGAAATTGCATATTAACTTCCTACACAAATTTCCCTGACATTGTGGGAAGGACCAACGGGAAGTTTCAGTGCTATTGCCTGTGTTAACCAGGCCAAGAGGTCCACACTGGAATAAGGAAGTCCAGTGAACAAGCCTGTGTGCAGAGTCGGAAAAGGGGCGTGCGTGTGGTCCCCCGAAGTGGCTTAGGGGTCACTCACCAGTGCATCTGAGTTTCCTGTCTGTATAATGCAAGAATTGGGGCTGTCTACTGTGATGTTTTCTCCTTTTTATGACATGTCTCAAGGCAGTCCTTCTAAGACGCCTGACCAAGGTATGGACCCTTCAGGTGGGCGGGGTCCAATGGGAGGATCTCTGCAGCGACCCTGACCACGTGGTCCAGAGGGAGGATCATGGCAGCCTGGAGGGATGCAAGGGACGGTAGGACAGGTGGCCTTGAAAAGGCAAGTTCCAGGATCCCAGGCATCCGGTATTTCCATTTTAGATATTGAATTTACATTTCAAATACTGACCAGGGTGCTTCCACAAGGGCTGCAAGCATCCTCAGCAACAGCCAGGCTGGTGAGCCCCACCCCTACCTGAGTACCTGACTCAAGGGATGCAGTCCAACCTCACTGCGAATACTCTGGGGGTTGCACAGGGCATGGAGGGTGGGTGTGGTATAGAGAAGAGGTGGGGTAGAGGGTGGGGTAGAGAAGCAGAGGATTGGGGCCCAGGGGTGGAGGGACGAGGCAGGAGTTGGGGACCCTAGCTGCACATGCTGAGAGCTTTTGTCTCTTAACTGCTCCCAGAAGGCAGCCTGCAGGGCTGCAGGACTACAACTCCCAGGATGCTCTGGGCAGGGGGCGGTGCCTAGCACTAAGGAGAGGAACAGGGCCGTGTACTCTTGGCCAAGGGCCAAACCGCCATTGGCTGCGGACACTGGTCCTGCACCTGCTCCACGTAGACTGAGTCTCAGAGGGATGTGACGGGACGAGAGGGACCAGGGAGTTAGGAGTGTGTGGCGGCTGCATGGGCAGCCATGGGCCTGCAGCATGCAACCAGTTTTGTCCAAAATTGAAGCCAGAATCCCCCCTCTTCCACAACTCCTCCCTCCGTTGCTTGATTCCTCCTCCCACCTGCATGCCTGTGGGTCTTTCCATAGCCTCCTACCTAGTCCAGGGCCAGGTGCTTCTCTAAAATGCTTATGGGAACTGGTTTGACATCGCAGAAACTTTCCACTTTGCCTGCTGCCCTCTGCCTTCTCCAGCCAAAGTGCCATCATTTCATTAGCTTTTGGGAGAAATTCGCCCTTGTGGCCCCTCTTGCAAGCACAACTTAAGAGCTTTGCAGGGTGGTAACATTGGCTGTTGCTTGCCTTTTTCACAGGTGTGGAAGTTGAGGCATCTGTGAGGTTAATCATTGGTTTCCCCAGGATCCACTAAGAGCAGAGGAGAACAACACAATTCCCAGGCAAGTATCTAGTAGGCCGTTTTCACCAACCCATTCCAGTGCGGAGGCCTCCGAAACAGCATCCTTAAGATGAGAATAGCTTAAGCATTTTGCCTTTTAGATTGATCGCTTAATTTCAGCTCAGGCCTGGGTGTCCAGTCTCTCAGGGACACGGGTGTTGACTCTGATCCCTCAGGAGCAGACCGGTGGTCCATCTTTCGGAGATGGATGTGAAAGGTAGACAGCACTTGGGCAGCATTTGAAACCTGTCAGCTTTAACATCTCTGCTTTGGATTCAGGCAAGGTTCCAGGATAAACACGCCCAGGGATAGTCAGATGTACCGTATTCTTTAAAAATTGATTAGAATAGTGAAAGGAACAGAGCATAAAATATGCTGCTTATTTGCAAAAGATGAAATGCAAGCAAGATCTCCTTGTTAATTTTTTTCTGCTCATTCTCTTGGCTATACTGTACGCTTGAATGCAGAAACAAAAAATTTGAATTGCCAAATCTCTTTTCCTGAGATTGGTAAATTAACTTAAAAGATTTATTGAAACCTGTGGAGGAATGGTTAGCAGCTTTCATGACTTATGTCGTCCCTAAAAATCTGGGCATTGATCTACATGAAAAAAAATCCTTGTTTATATTACACATCCCAATAGGTTACATTTCCAATTCCTGAATGTGGGATATTATCAAAACAACTGAAAAACCTGGTCATGGAAAATGGACCCTGTCACTTTGTCAAGAATTTACCTCTTTATGAATTAATGACACATGAATTCTTTAACATTTTTGTAAAGAATGGACGAGAAACTCTGTGGTGTCTCTGAATGTCGCAAGACAGGTAATTCTCATTAGACTACATCGCTGGGTTCTTCTTTCGTGTTCAATAGGCCCAGGTGATAGTCCGTGTGCTCAGGTGCAACGCCACTCCCCCAGCGCCCAGTGTTCCATCGTACTCTGGCCTGTGCCCTCTTCAGGGGGTTCTGAAGACACTCGTCCACAAGGGTTGGAAGGAGACATTGTAACATGAGGATATTCATCATCTAAAAACAAGGATTAATGGAGAAGAAAGTCTCGGGGTGTGTGTGCTCTGATGCACTGCTGTTGCAGTGTGTGGCCGCAGTGACCACTGTACTCCCAGCAGTCCCCACAATGGCTGTCTTAGACTTTTGATCTTCTGGCGCAACCACAACAGCTGTTGACAGAGCTGGGCGCTCGTCGTGGTTCAGTGTCTTCCGTCAGATTTTGTGACTCTGACCCTCCTCTTCATGCCCCTTTCCCACCCTATCTGCTGTGTTGATTGCTTTGTAGTTGTTTCCTAGGAGCCACTGTGTGTAACTGTATTTCACAGTGTCTTTAGGTACCCACCCTCATAACACGAGTCACTGTACAAGAGTAACTTATCCTGGTGTAGCCCGTGTTCATCCTCTCCAGTGGAGCTGTGAAGAACCCTGCTAACTCGAAGCTCCTCTCATTCGCATGCTGCTGAGGCTGTTTATGAAGCTGGGCATCTCGTCTTTGGTCTCATCAACATAATTCTTTTCATCGATTATTCTGAAGTGGGAGACGACTTTGTTAATAATGTGACACTGACTGTCACAGGCACTTTTATGTATCTTTTCCAACAGCTCTGTGAAGTAGGACTGTGATCCTCATTTTACAGGGGGGAACACTGAGGCTCAGAGAGGTCGAGTAGCTTCCTTCACAAAGTTTCTTGGTATATTTTGAGTCTCCACCTGGAACTCTGCCTCTCAGGTGTGTGCACTTACCTGGTGTTCCACTTTGTGCCTCTCTGTCAGCCTCCCCAAAGGCACATGCCCCATCCTGAGTCCATTGTCTGCTTGATGACAGTCACCCTGCACAAACAGGCCCAGGTGGGGAGTGGACTAGTGAGGCGTGGTCCTCCGGCTTACCCTGGCAAGGTTCTAGGTTTATTGCGAGAGCTGGAGCAATGGATACTGACCGTCACTCGCCTGGAAGGTTTGTTGTGTAGAAATACTCCACTGACTTTTTGCAGGTGTCATGTTTTCTTTGTCTTCATTACTCCTCTGTGCTTTATCCTACAGTCCATGCTGTGCAGTAACATACAGTACAGAGACTAGTGAACATAATACTGTTGCCCTGCACCAAATGGTCACATCACTCATTTTTCTAATTATGAAAGCAATACATACTGTTAAAAATGTCAAATTACAGAGATCTATATAAAGTGAAACCCTCCCCTTTCATCCCCTTCCCTGAAAACTCACTCCCCTACTCAAAGGGAACTGTTGTTAACAGGGTGGGTTTTATTCTTCTGGACATTTCCTATGTATTTATAAATACACATAAAGTTTTTTAACATAAATTACATAGCCACATCGTTTTGCAATTTGCTGTTTCCCAAACCATATATCATAGACGTCTCCCCTTATCAGTGCACATCATTCTAACTTACCATTTTAGATGTCTTAGAGGTATTCCAAAGAACAGGCATATCACGATCTGTTCATATCTTCTTTGATAGAAACAGGATTACATTCAATTTCACTATTATACATAATGCTGCAGTAAGATCCTTGTATGGAATTTATTACACTGCTATTCAATTGTTCAGTTTGCTTTGTTTCCTTTTAGTCAGAGACTATGATATATTTTTAACATTTTTATGGGAATTATTTTATAGGGGAATTAATTTTATCACCGAATAAAGACATTTATGGGGAAACTGGACTTCAAGGTCATCCATCTCAGTATTCTGGAGAAAAATCATGAAACTTAGAAGGTATTATGCTTGCTCCATCACATTCTAACAAGTCATGTTAACAATTTAAAGTTGAATCTTTGAATAGCCTCTAGTCTCTCTGTTCAGAAGGATGACTTTTTCTTGTCTTGAAAACTTCTGACTCCAGGGGCTCTCAGTTGGACTTCAGAGAGGATAAGATATTGGTGTCGTATCTGTTTCTCTTCAGCTGTAGGATGAATCTTCCAAAGAACATAGAATTGAACATGGTCCAATCGATATATATGATTTGGGTCAAAAATTCAAAGTCATGAACCCAAGATAGGAACCTATAGCTTTGGTTCTTAATAAAGAATTTCCTTTGAGGGCCTGCCCAGTGACACAAGCGGTAAAGTGCGCTCACTCTGCTGCAGCGGCCTGGGGTTTCCCGGTTCGGATCCCAGAAGCACACCAACGCACAGCTTGTTAAGCCATGCTGTGGCAGCATCCCATATAAAGTAGAGGAGGATGGGCGCGCATGTTAGCCCAGAGCCGGTCTTCCTCAGCAAAAAAGGGGAGGATTGACATTGGATGTTAGCTCAGGGCTTGTCCTCCTCACAAAAAACAAAAAAAACAAAAAAAAAAACAGATTTTCCTTTGATATCTTTAAGTCTCTGTGATTACTAGTAAAAACTCACGTATGGGTGAAGAGATGTGGTTCTGCTGGCAATGTCTGGCTTGGACATCCATAGTTAAGCCTGCCACATACATAGGTAGATTAGACTTGACCTCTCTATGACCTCTGCCCTTGGTCTTTGACCTGGGAAAAATAAGAATTTTAAAAAGCTGCCGTTATTAGCACTCAATGCTAGAAATGCCCATTAAAGAGTGAGTTTGATTTGGTAAACCAAAGGGAATATAAGCAAGACAAAGTCTTTAATATCTATAAAATTTCAAAAAATTCTAATTTTTTAAAATGTAACTCTGTTTTTGCCACAGTGCAAACTGTGTATATAGGAATGAAATATCCTTCTGTCTATTTCTTAAGTTGTTTCCATTTACTTGATGGATTTATCCTCTAACCCAGATTCCAAGTGTGAAAGAACATCTTGGTTCTTCAAAGAAAAGAAGCCATTGAAATTTGATTTTCTTTTAGATGGACATCCTACAGGTTTGAGGACTAAATTATCATGTAATGATACAATGATTTTGAAATCTGTTAATTAGAGGGGTGTAAGGGATGATTGAATGGTAGTTCATCCCCATGGTCAGGGGTATTGTACACATGGACATGTAAACACGATTCAGGAAGCTGCTTCAGCCCTGTGACATCCCTAAGAACCACAGTACAGGAGGATCTAGGCACACAGCCATCTGCCTCCATCTCCTGGGTTACATGTGTATCCAGCTGTCTTGAGAGTGGTTTCAGAGTAGCTATCTATTTCTCCCCTTCCTTCTCTCCAGCTTATCTCAAACGGTCTTGACTATCATATTTTAAAGTAAGAGCAATTATAGTTATTTATATGAGCTTCTTGATCATTATTGCAGAGTAATAATCAGGCATACCATTAAATATAATTTAATTGACCTAATTAATTTGTTGTACCTTTTAATTGATTAGAACACTAAGTTTAGTTCAGAGTTGGATATTCACCAAATGTGTTCATCTGCTTACAACTGCAATGTGCCTCACTCCTCTTAGAAGTGTATCTTTGGCCCATCACAAGATTTTAATGAATCAAATCATCATAAATTAAGATAATGTACTATCTGGTGGATGACAGGCACATGGGTCCATTTTGGAAATATGCCCATCTGTCTCTGCTCCCCATGGGAAGTTTCTGGTCACTAGGTCTCCAGGTGACTTGCACAAGCCCTAGGTCTATAATAGCTTGGTGCCTTTCCTTCTACTTGGGGTCGAAGTAAAAGAGGTCAGAGAGACTTACTGAAGTTTCAGAGACTTATGAAGTCTTCTATGAAGACCACCCATGCCTAAGTTCTGGATAGCTCTCTGTTCCTAAGACTACCAGTTACTTTAAGGGCTTGTCAGGAACTGTAAAGGCCTGATATTGTCCCTTACCTGCAAACCAATAAGTTAGCCTACCATGGTCTTATAGATGCTGGCAAAAGACATGAGACCCATGGGTCAGAGACAAAGGACTTAATGACACAGCAATGGCAGTGGCCAGAGTATCAGCATTTGCACCAGTTCACTAAATCCCACTTGCTACAGGGTGATACACAGTGGGCGAGGTGACATGCAGGGGGTTGCAAGAACTCAGAGATGAAGGAACTCAAATCTTTGATAACGGGCAGGATGTCTGCTGAACTTTGCCCCGGGGGGGTGTTAGTTTTATTATACTGGGCAGTAAGCAAGCCTGCCCTTTGCTCCAGAGGAGGCCACTATTTCTATCTTCCAAGGCTCACAGCTCTACGCACATCCTTGAAAAGATAACCTGGTCTTACTGGCTTTCAAAGATAAGCTTGAATGAGACTCCATCATCATTCAGTTCTTCTGTTTCCTTTATTGAGATTGTGCAAATAGGCTCTTTTCTCTGTAAAGTTCACTAACTTTATTCATACATAAGGGATGCTTTTGGTTTTATTTATTAAGTTGAAATTTTCTTATTAGAGCCAATGATGAAACTATCATGGGTTGGATCTGAAAGTATGCTTTTCCAGGAAAAATGTGAAAGTTCAGTGTTCACAGAACTTTGCCACAAGGACCTGATAGCAACTTAAATGATTTTAACTTGAATACTGTTTTGTACAACTTTCTTATATCTTACGTCATCCTCTCTGCTTCCTGTAACTCTCATATGGGAATGGGGCAGTTTCAGAGATTCACTGAACTCATTTACAATATTCAAATGGTTTTCTCTGTTATATTTTTTTATTGAGGTGAATTTGACATACAACATTACATTAGTTTCAGGGGTACAACATAATGATTCAATGTTTGTATATATGTTGAAATGATCACCACAATAAGTCCAGTTAACATCCGTCCCCATACACAGTTACAAATTTTTCTCTCTTATGATGAGGACATGGCGTATTTCAAGGTGCAGAAAATCAACAATGCTGTCATATTTTTCCACATACAGCTTGCTGTATTCGGACATAAATATACACCCTTGAGACTGTCACAACCATCAAGGCCAAAAACATATCCATCACCTCCCAAAGTTTTCTCTCACTGCCCGTATTACTATTATTCTGTGGTAAGAACTCTTAATATCTACTCTATTAGCAAATGTGACATATGAAATACAGTCTTGTTATCTGTAGACACTATGGTTGTCCTACATCTCCAGAACTTATTTATCTTAATAACCGAAATTGTGTATCCTTTGACTATCAGCTCCTCATTTCTTCATCCCCCCAGCCCCTGGTAACCACCATTCTAAGCTCTGCTTGTATGAGTTTGACTATTTTAGATTCCACATATAAGTGAGAATTTGTCTTTCTCTGTCTGCCTTATTTCACTTAGCATAATGTCTTCTAGGTCCATCCATGTTGTCAAAAATGGCAGGAATTACTTCTTTTTACAAGGTTGACTAATATTCCATTTCCTTATGCTTCATCCATCAGTGACATTTAGGTCAGTTCCATATCTTGGCTATTGGGAATTAGCTGCAATGAACATTAGAGTGCAGGTATCCCTTTGAGATCCTGATTTCAATTCCTGTTGGTATATATCAGAAGTGAGATTGCTGGATCATATGCTAGTTTTCATTTTTGGAGGAACCTCCATACTGTTTTCCATAATGGCTGTACTAGTTTACATTCCCACAAGGGATCCTTTTCTCCACATCCTCACCAACATTTGCCATCTTTAGTTTTTTTGATAAACGACATGTTAACAGGTGTGAAGTGATAGCTCATTGTGGTTTTGATTTGCATTCCCTGATTAATGATGCCAAACACCTTTCCATACACCTATTGGCCACTTGTATGTCTTCATTGGAAAAAATCTATTCTGCTCCCTCACCTATTTTTTAAATTGATTTGTCTTTTTTCTCTTGTGCCGACACAAAAAAAGAGAACAAAATTTCCAGGCATTATGGGTGCTTCCCAGTTGATGCAGATGGTTTTGTATTTACACTGGTACCAAAAGATCATGTTTCGTGCTTTTTCTTCAGCTTGTTATAAGACCAGCAGTAGCTATGGCATGGCAGATAATCGGGATCTTCTGAGTTTGGAGGTTTACAACATAAATGAGTGGTAAGGAATTTTTTATTATTCCAAGGAAATTATTGAGATCATAGTTAATGGAATCCAGGATTGTTAGGTCTAGGAGGAAATTAAGGTGAGAATCGGTGATCTGGTATTACTTCTGAACTTGAGGGACAGGTATCTACTGTATGAGTGTTTGAATAAAAATATTAGAGATCAGGAATTTGTGGTGGGTGAATATGTTTTCTGAATTATTTGCTTTTGAACATCACCATTTGGATTATGTGAACATCTGGGATATGGGAGTAAGTCGCTAACAGGGGCTGGTTGATAATGTCACTACAGATTTAACTTCTATGGACTCCAAGTGGTCAATGGATTAAGCAAATGAGTAGTCAGACAACACAGAAATGGTAGGATTTCGGATTTAGTAAAGGACTGGGGACCGACTGTCCTGAGAGGGAGTGCCAGGACTTGTGCGGTTGAGAGTGACAAGGACAAGAAGGGAATAGAATCACACTCAAACAAGGAGGGGGTGTTAACAGGATGGAGGGGGAAAAATGATCTGGAGTAGCCTTGAGTTTTGGCCTTGCATTTTCTGTTCTTGATGCAAATCTGCCTGATGACATCCCAGGACACAGGTCAGATCTATCACCAGAGTGTAGAAGGAGGGTGGAAATACAATGCAGCCAGGATAATTGTCCTAAAAAGGCAGGCTTCCTTTATCATTTGACCCAATTTCATGATTTATTTTTGTAGGGTAAGAGGAAAAGAAGGATGATAGCCACGTCTTCACAGAGGAAGCAGCGTGACTGTGAGAACCAGTCCAAACCAAAGCCTGGTGTAATCATCTCCATCCCTTTGAGGATGTCCAGTGACATATTCAAGAGGCTGGTGACTAGAATCTCATCCCGTCCTGGCAATGATGGGTCTCTGGGAGGACACCTTGGACCAGCCCCTCCAGGTCTGCTGGCCCGAGAGACCACAAGGACTCCAGGCCTGCAGCAGTGTAGGACAACAAGTAAGTCCTTTCAATCTTGCCAAAGCGTTGCAAAAACTTGCCTGTAGTCACACAAGTGAATCCCTGCCAGGTGTGTTTGCAGGTGGTCTGCACTCCAGGTCCCACGCCCACTCCTGCTGGTCTTCAGATTTGGCAAAGATGATTCCAGGAGCTGACCTGGGCATTTCACAGCTCCACTGCCAACAATTTCTGGTCACTGAGGAAGGTATCAGGAAGGGGGAAAGGGCAGTGAGGAGCACAGGAGAGAGACTGGTGATAGCATTGGTGGTGGACAGATTTGCTAGCGAGGCAGAGAAAATGAGGGGCCAAGAAGGACGTCCTGACAGCAGATGAAATGGAGCAGCCACCTCAGTGCGGTCTCTTGGCAGCGTCCCTAATGTTTCCTTGTTTTGAGCTCTTGAAACTCTAAAATATACCAATATTTTTCTTTTACTAAACTCTGCTGCGTGACATAGAAAATATAGACAGCGGTTTCTTTCTGAGGTGAGAGGTTGTGTTTCAGGTGAGAAGAGAAAGATCTTCCTTTTTCATGCTGTTCTCTCATTTTCTCATACTATGTACATTATTTATTTGTGCTTTCAAGTCAGCAGCGAGTTATCAACGTCACGGGATGATTCAGTTTTTCACCTCACAGTCACAGTAAAACCTGCTTAAAGTGGATTATTCTTTTTGTGTAATATTCCAATAGATTCCAAAATATTATTTCAAAAGCACTTTGATGTCTATGTTCTCAAATTAGATATTTACTTCTAAGTCTCCATTTTTATGTTCTTTGCTGCATGCTAATTCAGAGTTGCATCTAAGGAAATACCAGATTTCCTTCAATTTTTTAGATCCATATGTGTTGGAAATTTGATTCATGAAGATGGACATGGCAGTTGGGGGATTGTGCTATTATCAAAAGAGACCTTTTCAACATCAGTAATCTGACAAGATCCCACTGCTTGTGGGATTTAATTGTCTTTTTGAGGGATCAAGCTTTTGCTGTTGACACTTCTCTTTTTCTTTGGAGGGAAAGTACGACCTTCCCAGTCTTTCCATTACCAAATCACTATCCTGGGTGGCTGTGCCATGTCAGGAAGGGCCTGGGATGCTGGGAACCAGGATTCATCCACAGCATCTGGCTGTCCTGAGAAGGCTTCCCTGGCAGAGTCCAGCCTGTGTGTCTGGGTGACACTTGCAGCCATCAGAAAGGAGGGGATACCTCACTAGTGCTAAGCAATTCATCTGGCCCTTGTCTTACAGGGTGTTCCCGAGGGATGAGGTTCAAAATGCCACTTGGTAACCCTTTGAAAACTCCTAGTCATGGGGTGGGCTCTTGGTGTGAGCTCACAGCAGTGTCTGTTCACCACC
The DNA here is from genome assembly GCF_020826845.1 of Diceros bicornis minor. NCBI lineage: Eukaryota > Metazoa > Chordata > Mammalia > Perissodactyla > Rhinocerotidae > Diceros > Diceros bicornis. The sequence goes on along the minus strand of NW_026691115.1, from coordinate 385,620 downwards.
AGATGGGAAGCATTTCAGTATTTTAATTGGTAAGTCTGTGTTCATGCACATCCATGGATCATCAGTTCCGTGGCATTCCTTGCTGGACACCCCCACACCCCTGTCATACCTCATCTTTCAAAGCTCCAAACAGGGTTCACACCCTAGCAGGTGGTTGTAATGTAACCACAGCACAAGACTGGGGAAAAAACACAACCACTCAGGGCCGACACACTTTAAGGGTTGGGGCCAAATTGCTCCATTTGGACGAGTTGGGAACACCAACACTGAGCGTGTAAACTGGAGGATTGTCCAAGACCATGGACCTCAGAATGACACGGGCTCAGAAGTCACTGTGGACAGCAAGGGACAGTGTGGGGTCACTGACTGGCCAGGATTATGGTCCCTTATCCTTGCAAAGTAGAGCTCACCCGGGATCCATCAGGCCAAGCCAGGGAGGAGGCTGGGGGCCTTCTAGGGAATTTCTGCCCTAAAGTGAATTGCATAAGGAAGGCAGGGGTGCTGAAAATCCTAGTGCACAGGGAGCAGTCATGTTTATGGAACGAGGCCCAGCAGTAGTCTTAAAAGCTGCGTCACAAGTCTTTCCCCTTGGATACAAAACAAGCAGGAAAAGGATTTCAGAGTGCTGGACAAGGATCTCAGCAGTCAGGGGTGAACACGGAGGCCCTAGATGTGCCTGAGGAAGGAAAGTCCTTCCTGCCTTTAGTCCATTTGCAAATGACCTTCCTTGGGTCTTGTCCTCTCCACGTGCACGTTTTGATCTTTTTACATTGTTTTCTCCACTTACAGCTGATGCAATTCCAGAGATTTAACTAGAAAACCACAAGTTCCTAAAATTAGGTCAGTAGAAACCTCAACAAGAGAAGCAGGAAACATTCCCTGTTCCTCCAGAACGTAGAAAGGCAGCCCCTGTCTGTGGCATGACATGGTCCTGGGTAGTGCTGTTTTAAAGACACCCTCATTTCAGTGGTTGTTGCTCTGCCTGTGAAAGTACCTTCAACCTTTAAATCCCAAGAGAATGGGTGGGGGACCATGTCTGCTCCTGGAGGAGCTGAATGATATTGAAATGAACTTGTCCTCTGAGTTAGGGGGACTTGGGAGTGTCCCCACTAGCCAGGGAAGGGGCTGGCCCTTCTCCCTTCTCCCACATACAATAAGCTGACGACCCAGAAGAGTTCTTGATTTATGGAGAAATGTGAGATTCTGTTTCTCTCTCATATGCCTACAGAAAGCGACAGAACCACACAACTCCCAGGCTGTAAAGGGAACAGGACTTTATGTAATATTCAAATATGGCATTTATTATTTACAACAAATAACTACTGTCCCTCCCCAATGGGTGAATAGGTGTTGGGGTAGAGTTGTCAGGAAGCTGGGGTGGGTTCATCCCGTCTCTTGGGCTTCAGGGGCCCCAGGAATCAGCTTACAATGCTCCCCTTCCCACCAGGTGGGAGGAGCTGGCCCGGTGCATGGCAAGCATCCCAGCTGTGTCCCCGCTGCTGAGGATGGTGTTTTATTGGCCACTGGTTCGGGGTTGGGTGTTGGGGCCTGGGGTCTGAGTAGAAGAGTCGGGTTATCTTGGGGGCCTGACTCAGAATCATGGCCCCCCACCTTGTCCCCACTGCACTAGGTGCTCCAGACCCTGTGCTCAGTGCTGTCAGCCACCAGTATCCCGTTTGTCCCTACCATGTGAGCGATCATTTAGTATCACCTATTTCACAGAGGAGGAAACGGAGTCTCAGGAAGCTGAAGAGAGTCACTCCAGTTGTAGGACTGCTCAGTAGTGGAGCTGGGATCCCAGTGCCAGCTGTCCAACTCCCCAAGAACACGCTTAGCCCAAAGATTTACTGAACCACTAGGATTCAGTCACCCCTGTCCAGACACTCACTCACCCCTAACCTTGATGATGGCAGGTTCTTTTTGCCTTGAATATTCTGTTCAGCAACTAGGTCTAGGGCTCTAGCTGGCAGGACAGGCTGTAGCTACAGGACAGAGAGGCACCTGTGAGCCTACCAGGAGCCACACCTCAGGTGTCCCCCCACTCCCAGCCCAGCAGCTGGAGTCTGGATGTCCCAGAGGTCACCATGTAATAAGGCCTAGGGCTGACCAGGGGGTCCACGGATACAGGCTCTCTGGACCGGCCAACAGGGAGAATCCACCCCTGCTCTCATTCAACTCCCGCTTGGCCTCACCTATCATTCTCGTTGAGCAGCTCCATGTCCTGGAACCAGGCCCCAAATCGCTCCTGGGGCTCTGGTTGTAATTCATTGCAGCCACCTGGAGCAGCAGGATCTCCCTCATGACTCAGTATTCCTGGGACCAGAGGGAAGGAGAGGATGCAGACAGGGCCTGGGTGGGGGATGCTGCAGGGGCCTTGTGGGGGGTGAGAAGAGGGGCAGGGGACCAGTCCTGGGAACCCTCCTTCCCTCCAGTCCCATCCACGCTCTACCTGTTCTCAGAATGGGAATAATCAGCCCCTCCTCCAGGAAATTTTCCTTGATGCCATCCTCCCCTCAACCCACCTGCCAATTGCATGGGTCTCCCACTTGTCTGTTATCAAACTCTTCCACTCAATGAAAGATACAAGGGGTAGAGCCAGGGAATGTTCTGCCCAGAGGGTCTCTGCTTTCCGCTTCCTTCCCCTCCCCTGCAGGGAGTGCCACAGCTACTCACTTCAGTCCTTTTCTCAAGGTTGATCTCATTCCCCTGGAAGGCAGACAGCCAGAGTCCATCAGACAGAGCCCCCTATCCTGACTAGCTCCCTATGCCCACCCCTTCTCATGTTGCACTACTGCTAGGTGCCCAGAGGGGGCCGGGCATGCAGAGAAAACAGGACTTGGACTTAGGCCGGTCTCTGGGTTCCAGAGATGGAGGACATGGGGGTGAGGCTGAGGGACCTGGCAGCATAACCCTCTCTGATGACAGACTTGGAGGCTGAGGCTTCAGGCAGAGGGGACTGCTCAGCCACTTATGTGCTGCCTGACTTGGGGGACCCGACTTCTCTCTCCCTCCATGGGCAGCATGGGAGGGAGAGGCTGAGTCCAGCTCAGATAAAACCTCATGCAGCTGTGCCATCAGGTAGCTCTGAGCTTCCCCAGCTTGGGGAACCGGATGGGTGCCTCAGGCGGAGCATCTGTTCACTCATCCCTAAGATGGGCCTCATGACCCAGCTACCATGGGTGGCTGAGAGGCTCTCATGAGAGGAGATGTGTCAAATGCTGAGAGCTCAGAGCTCAGTTCGTGGGGTCCCACATCCCAAGGCTCAGTATCCTAGTCTCCTGCCTGGTCCTTAGGTTCACCCACCTCGAGATAATCACCCATCACCAGACGCAGCATCAGCAGGTCACCGAGGAATGTGCCAAGATAGGGGACGACCCCCTGTGACACCGAGGTGCAGGTGGGATGAGCCCTTGTTCTCAAGTCGACCCCCTGCAGACCCTCCCCTGAAAAGTCCTCACCCTCAGCATCCTGGACCACCCCGGGGTTCTCACAGGGAGCAGCCTAAGACCCTTAACATCCTCCCCTCAATTCTTCCTCCCTTCATACCCCAAGAACACCACACTCCTCCTCCTCAACTCCCAGGTCTGGCTTCTGGCAAATCACAGGGTATGCGGTCCCTGGCCCTCCCCACAACAACCCATCCTGCACCAGCTCTTCCAGGCCCTCCTCCTAGTCACTTCTACTGGTGGATTCAGGCACTGTAGCACCAAGAGGAAGGGCCCTCCTCCTAGTCACTTCTACTGGTGGATTCAGGCACTGTAGCACCAAGAGGAAGGGCCCTCCTCCTAGTCACTTCTACTGGTGGATTCAGGCACTGTGGCACCAAGAGGAAGGGCCCTCCTCTCTTGATTTGAGGCCTCCAGGTGGGAGGGCAGAGCCCCTACCACACAGGCACACTCACCTGCTGCTGCTGCTGCTGCTTCTCCTGCACTCTCTGGGGGTTGCTCTCCGGGGGAGGGGGTGGCAAACGTGGAGGGACCCTCCTGCCAGAGTCAAGGACAGTGTCAGAGGGCCATACTCCCCTCACCCCATTTCTCTCCAACACCACTGGCCTCTGACCCTGGACATCTGACTCGAGTCAACTGGTACCAATGCCACTCCATTCTCCAATGTCTTGTGACTCCAGAACAAGCCCAGCTCCAACTCTCACTCTAGGTGTGAGCTTGGGCTTTTGCTCTGGCCTCTCCGAGCCTGTTTCCTCATCTGGAAAATGTGAGAACTTCAGCTACCACACAGGTTCTCCTGAGGACTCAGTATCACATGACTGTCATCATTGTTCTCGCCCTCACCCCTCCAGGTGGAGCAGGCAAAAAGCTCCCACATTCCTTTCCTCCCTCTTACCTCCTCATCACCACCCTGTGAGGCCTGTACCACATGGTGACCATCCCTCCATTTCCCTTATGAGGAGACAGAGGCCAAATAAGGGCAGTGAGTTGCTCAGGGGCCCACAGAGGAGAGTCCGTTTGCCCCTCCCAGCCAGACGCCCTGTTCCAACATCCTCACCTAACCCCCAACCTCACCACTGACAACAGTCCTGTCCCCTGAGCTCTCAAATCTTGGTCCTGGGCAGAGCCATGGATGGAGAGGATGGGGTGTCTTAGGAGTCTGGTTGAGTGGCTCCTGCCTGCCCTATTCTCGTGTTGTGTCTGGCCCCCAGGCTGGGCCAGAGGCCATGCCAAAGCCTTCTCCTCCCCAAGGAACTCCTCAGGATATTCCCCTGCACTGAACTCTTTCTTATCCACTCAGGAACTGGACCCCCAAGGTGCCACCTCTGATCCACAGGGAAGGAGATGACAGGACACTTTGCTTCCTCGTTTACATGAAGCTTCTAACGTCCTTTCAGCAGGATCCACTAAGAATCCATCAGTTGCCTAGACACTACGCATAAGCCACCTGGGGCATATGTCATTGCCAACCAGGCACTCAGGTGAGACTCCTGTGGTTGACTCAAGTGACTGCTCTAGGAGTCCAGTGGGGAGTCCCCGAATGCACACACATCTGTCTCTGGTCCAGCCTTTCAGACCCAAGGATGAGCAGCCTGTTTGTCCACCTGGGCCATGGGAATCCCCTGCCCTGCCCGTCCCTGGGGCAGGCTGTGTGCCCTCCCCTTGGAGACGTGGTGAAGACAGAAGGAGCAGCAGTGCCCTGGCTTTCTGAAGACAAGTTTAGGCTGAGGGCTAAACCCACCCCAACCACCCAACCTCTTGCAAGAAGCTACATCCAGCAAGATGGACGTGCATGGAAGCCAGAGACCTGCTGATGGCACCAGCTCAGCAACTCATCCTGAAACAGCCCAGCCAACACCACTGTGTCCCGTGACCAGGGCCTCCTGCCCAAAAACAACAACCCACCGGCCCATGGGCCGAACAGATCCCTCTGCTTGTTAACCTGGACAAGATAGACGGGAATGTTTCAGAGAAAGTTCTAGTAAGAAACTATCAACACCACAGCCTGCCCAGTCCCATTCCCCCTACTCCTCCTCTCTTTCCAGTCCCCTAGCCTCCACTTTACCTTGGTCATCAGTTCTCTGCTCAAGGACCCGTCTTGGCTATAGCGCTCCTTAAGATTCTCATAGTTCTCCCTGAGGGGAGGGGAAAGAGGGAAGATAAATTTAGGGATAATGTGAGGGGTCTGAGTGCAAATCCCTTTTCTTTGACAACCCAAGAGATTCAACCTCCTTGAAGGAGTGTTCTCACTGGGCTCCATTGATCCCTAAGGTCTCGTGAGACTGGGCGGGGGCTCTCCTGTTGGTCACTGGGGTCTCCATTCCCCAGCTCTACAGAGCAGCTCTCTTTTGACCACTTTGAATTTCAACTGAGCATAGATTTCTGTTGCTATAAACACTTGAAAATCTCCAATGTGGCTCAACCTAGTACCTGACATTTAGGGAGACCGAGTCCTGAAGAGGAACTGGTGCACTAAGCACACCACGATGCTTAGAGAGTGGCCGCCGAGGCCCAGGCCCTGTCCCCAGCATTTGCTGCCTCCCAGGAGTTCCCAGCTGACTGAGGGGCCAATGGCAGATATACAGGAGATCCTTCATCCACACTGGCCCTCCTATGGAGGGAGCTTACCCACCAGGAAACTTCCCCCCGTGTGTTCTTCAGGTGGCTTATGGAGGTTTTCTGCCAAGCAGAGATGACAGCGTGGAGCAAGGAGAAGTTCTTCAGGGTCTCGAACTCCTGGGGAAAGGAAGAGAATGAGCTGTGAGGTGGGACACTGGAGCCCTGCTTGCTCTAGCTTCAACCCTCTTCTATTTAAATCTCCCCTCCTAGATGAGACAGATGCTCAGTGAGCCCTAGAAGGGCAAATTTAGGACCCAAAGAGTAAAAGTCACAGGGAGGAGGACTTTAGCTCAACCCAGGGAAGGATACAGGTAGGAAGTGAGCATCCTCCCACTGTTACCTGGAGTCAAGGTCTGCAGGCCTCTGGCAGGAAGGGCCTAAGGACTGTGCAGGGGCTCAGACCACACACTTCAATTCTGGGATCTGATAACGGTGGAGTTCCCAAGGCTCCAGAGAGGGACTCCACTGGGCCTCCAACAGCACACCTAGGCCACCTGGATCCAGTGATCCATCACCCTTGCCCTGTCCTGGGCCGTCATGCTCGGGTCCCCGAGGCTGGTGGTGATGATGAGGCTGGCCACCCTTCTGAAGTGGTCGACGGTGGCCTGGAGAGTGGGTGCCAGGTGCTCATTGCCGGGCTTTTTCCTCTTGCCCCAGGGGGATCCCAGACACTGAGAGGGCAACACCTTCCAGAAGAGCTCCTGGGGAACAGGGGTGTGTCACCCAACCCTGCCACACCCCAGCTCTGTGTCCACAGCCTCCAAAGTCCAACACAGGGGTCAGTTTAGAGCTGGAGCTCAGGAAGCTCAGGATGTGGCCTGAGCCTTGTGAGAGTCCCTGGCTTTTCTTCTCTGTCCACCGAGGACACCCAGCACAGGATGACCCAGGACCCAATACTGGCAGGGAAGGGAGAGGGGCATTTGCACCCACCCAGTCCTGGATAACTCCAAGCTCCAGATGATGTCTCAACTCGGCTCACCCCAAGGGGACATCTTCCACCACCCTGATACTCCCTCTGGTCCCACTCCCCATTCTGATGCACATTCCCCTGTGGCAGCTACAACCACGGTCCTTGTCTGTCTCCCTTGTAGTGAAGTACACATCAGGTGTCTAATAAGTCCTGAGGCTGTTGAGCCTCCTGAGAAGACGGTTGGGTCACCAGGGACCTGGCTGCACACAGTGAATTCACCTCCTTACTGATAAACCAGGACTTGCCCAGCTTTCCATCTCTTCTACCTCATGGAGTTGGCACAGCCACTCCTTGCAACAGGTCCTCTTAATGTCCACCTATACGGTCTGCAGGTGGACAGCAATGTCTTGGGGGTTCAGAAAGTTGCCCAGGTCATACGATTGGTGACGATTGAAGCCAGGATTTGGGCCCAGATCATAGGAGTCAGGATCAGGTCTGGGGCAATGATGGCAGAGGGAAGTCCTGCTCCACCACACCCTGAGAGCCCAGCTGCTCACCACTTCCATCACAGTCAATTGCTCCACTACCAACTTAGGAGGGAAGGCTGTGAGGTTAGGCTTCTTCTCACGCTCCTTAACAGGCACAAGTGGAGATGGACTTCCCACTAGAAATGATGGTTCAGGTGACTCCAGCTCAGCAGCTCCCACTCCTGCTGGAGCCGATGTTGGCCCTTGCTCCAGCTCCAACACTGCTGATGGAGGGGACACTGACTCCAGTGCTAGAAGGGGTGATGTCAATGGAGCTGGGGCCAGCTCTACCTCCCCCACTGCCCACTGCTCTGCTTCTGCCGCCGGCTGGAGCTCTGCAGCTGGCGCTGGAGCAAGATAAAGAGAAAGGTTTACCCATATAACTAACTTTCCATATGTCCTTCTAAACACAGAAAAGATCCCACTTCCCTTCCAGGGATACCCAGGCTGCAGTCCCCTTTACCCTCTGGCTCTGCCTCAGTGGCCTCCAGAAGCTCACACTGGGCAAGGGTAAGAGAGTCATGGCAGCTCAGCTCAGAACCAGGCAAGGTTACCTGCATGTACATCCCCTTTAGCTTGAAAAAGGGACAGCCCCAGTCTGGTCCTGCCCTAGTTCTGGTCCAACCCCATCATCTCAAGGTTCTGAGTGTGGAGACCTTCTGATCCTGCTCTCATCTCAGAGCAGCACTGGATGGTGTGAGTGGTCTCATGTACCTGCCCCTTGTCTAGTGAGTTGGTGGAGCTGAAACCATTGGGCAGCTCCTCGACGACCTCCTGGGTGGAGTTCTGCAAAGACTGCCCAGGAGCTGGGCCAGAAGGAATCAGGGGCTGTCTGCACACTGCCATTGGGGTCAACCCCCAAGAGAAAGTCTGCTCCTCTGTTCAGGCACAGAGGGACAACCCTGCAAAGAACTATGGTCAGGAAGGGAAGGAGATGAAACCTCTATGGCTCAGTAACATGTGAGTGGAGGATCTCACCTTCTCATGATGCCAACCATGACCTGGGGTATGAACATGACAGACCCACCAGGCTTCCGACACCTAACCACCAGCTCCTGCCCAGGAATGACCTGCACCTCATTCCCTGCCTTCCCCCCTCCTCACAGACACACATGGACATGTACACATGATGAGGGGCAAGGGGTGTGGGGCTGATCAGGTGGGATCACAGTTGTGTCCTGGCTGGCACTGCCTCCTGCCAGATGCCCAAATGCGTCGGGGATGAGGGCTGAGCCAACATCGGCAATGCCAAAAAGATTCTCTTTCTGGGCTTTTTTGAGCCCAGATCCTCTAAAAGTTGGGATACAACAACAAAATATTTTTGTCTGTTGACTGTTTCCAGTCAAGTGAGCTGGATGGGGGGATGTGGGTGCCTGGTTACCAGAGTTCTAAGCTCTGTCGAGGTCTATGACCAAGGAAGTGAGCTCATTTTTCAAGATTCCTTTACCTGGGCCCCTTCCCTCAATCAGACTTGTCCAGAGCTGCTCCCTGCGCCTGGGCCGCTCAGCCTCCTCCCCATGTCATCTCCTGAACTGTACACAAGGAGCCTACAGAGCCATAGCCACAACTCCCTGGAAACCTAAGCCGGGTCCTAGCTTTGAGGAGACAGAGATGAATGCAGACCTCCTTTCTCCTACTGGTTCTGCATCTTGGGAAAGTCCTTGTGCCATTCAGGTCCTCCCCAGTCTCCAAACCTGCACCATGGGGATCAAGCCAGAATCTACTTCCTAGGGACGTCACACGGTGTATATGACATAATATCTATTACCCCTGTGGGCTAGTGTCACTGTACCTAAACTTACAGATGCAAGAATTATAAAAAAGTGTGATATGTAACACAGAACACCACTCAAAACAGGTCTGGGTTCTAGCAATATGATATTGGAACAGTCGTTTCCAACTTGGCCTCATTTTCAGGTCAGCATCATGAGGAGGTTGAAACTAATAGAAATTTAGATATTGCCATCCTGCAGCATAAAACCATTGAATTGTTTCCTGTTTTATGTAGAATGAGACCCAAGTGCCTGATCTTGGCCTATGAGGAGGGCAGCCTCCACAGTAGTACGCAGTAACCCCCACCCATGATATAGTCATCCCCGTGGAACCACTAAGTAGTTAGTAACTGGCTTCTGAACATAATAACAGCCAAATTGATGGGATGTCTTGTCTAAATTTTAACTAAAAAAGTGTCTCACTTCCTCTTACTCCCTCTTTCATGTTCCATCTCTCTCTCTCACACACACTCTGTCGAATCCCTGTAACTGAGGAATCAAATACCAGTGTTTTTGGGGCTGCCCAATGTGGAGGCCTATAGAGGAGAGAAACACGGGAGTGCCCAGGACAACAGAAAGAAACTCAGGCTCTCAGTCCAAACTGAACCCTGAAGGCTGAGAGTGAACTTGGGGGCCAGTCCTCCACCAGTAGAGCCTCAGTTGAAGCCACAGCCCTAACCTGTTAAACTGATTGAGGCAGAGGCACCCAGATAAAACGTGCCAGATTGCTGATCCACACAAATTGTGAGATAGTCAATATTTGTAGTTTTGAAGTGCAAGGTTAGGGGCAAATAAGTCAGAGAGGGAAAGGTATGTGAAACAGCCTACCAGGCCCTGGCCCTACCTTCCACCCCAGCTCCTGTTCTCTCCTCCCAACATCCCTCCAGCTGCACTGGCCACCTTTCTAACCTCCTCTGGCCAAACTCACTTCTGCCTGTGAGACTCAGGACCAGTGGTACCATCTCCCTGACACACTGCTCCCAGACCCCTGAAGGGCTGGCTCCCTCCTGTTATTCTGGTCCCATGAAATGTCACCCCAGTGAGGCCTTTCAGACCCTCCTACTCAGTGACACCCAGCCCTCCCTCATAGCCTCCTGCTGTGTTTCTCTACAGCACTTGTTCTTTTCTTGCTCATGTCTTTGCTTTGGTCCATTTCCCCTCTAGACTGTGAGCTCCTGGCAGGCAGGGACTACTTTGTCATTTTCATCCTGCACTTTGGCTCACCAAGGCACCTGGCACAGGGTGAGTGCTCAGTGCACAGCTGCTGAATGAGTACATGGCAAGATCTTGCACCCCTCACCCTGCTTCTGACCAACTTTGATTGGGGAGATGGACACTAGTAATAGGATGTAAAAGTTGTTTCTGAGGCAGGGGGACAGGCAGAAAGACCTCTGCTTGAATCTTCGCTACTCCAGGAGTCAAGTAAAGTTCAGTGGACATCGTGTAAATGCCAAGTTTACAACAGCAGGACTCGATGTATATATATATTATGTAATATGTATGTAATATGTAATATATATTATGTAATAACCATGTAATGGTTACCAAAATAAGTTTAGTTAACATCAATCACCAAACAAAAATAAAAGGTTTTTTCCTGGTGATGAGAAGTTTTAGGATCTACTCTCTTAGCAACTTTCAAATATGCCACACAACAATGTTAACTTTCAGAGTGTTGTGTATCAAGTATATCTCAATACAACAGAAAAAAATAAAAACAAAAACTCACTGGCCACCACTGACACAAGTGGCTGCCCGTCCGCTGGTGGCAAGCACTAGCATTGCAGCCCTTGCCAAAACGCCACCAAACAGAAAGGAACCTTTCTTCAGGCGTCCTCAAGACAGAGGCTCCCCAGACTCCTAGGGGTAAAAGAGCAGGACCTGTCACTTTCGAGGGAGTGGGAGGAATCTCGGGAGCCTACCTTTTCCCCCAACTTGCTGTCCCCCACCAGGTGTCCTCTTGACTCGTGAGGCATCCGACCTCAACCAGGACAATGACCCTGCCTCCAGATGAGGACCTCTGGACCTCCAGATGAGAACAAGGACTGGTCTTCTCTCTCGTCTCTAGACTTGATGTCCAGTCCTCTGGCATCTTCTTCCCTATTCCAAATTCTCATCCACCCACGCCCCCGAGCCTCCTCAGTTCTAAATGATCTCATGTGGGTGGAAAGCATTTTCTCAGCGTTTCAGAGCACAGTAGGTCATCAACAGAGAACCTAGTCCAACAGACACGTTGCGAGTGCATGAAACCCTTGGAATCAACCACTGGAAGCACTCCGCTTTATACAGGAGGACCCTCACTGAGGTCTTCTCTTCTGTTCCCAATGCCTAAACAAGAGGAGGATGTGCTCATCACAGCTCTGGGTGCCCACAGAGGTGGACTGCTGGACCCCAGTCCTGTGCTCTCCAAGCTTGGTCCAGGATGGGTCTGGAACAGGTAGAAACCTAGGAACCGTAGGGATTCCTCTGCCCATCTCTGGGCCCCTGGGCACGTATCTAGGAGAACGGATGCTATGGCCCTGTGGGAGAGCTGCCTCCAACCTCTCTCCCTCCTGCCTCTTGTCACTTCCCCGGTGTTGGCTCTTTCTTGACTGCACCTCCTTGGCCCCCACATGATAAGTCAGTGTGAGTGGGTGTGCTTGTGCACATTCGATGATGAGAAGAGGAAAATGACCCCATATGGACAGGGGTGGGCAGCAACCCCCTAGGATCTTAATGCCTTTCATTACCAAAGGAAACCTGAGGGAAGGGGCGGAGCCTTGGCCAAGGAAGCTGGAGCTTCATCTAGTCTTCAGGACCCTGACTACCTCCCGTGGTCTGGGCCAGTACTTGTCTCTTTCTGGGCCAGTTTCCCAACTGTACAGTGAGGGGTAAGATGTGCAACAGCACAAACATTTGCTCAGCCAGGACAAGTCATCAGGCCCCATCGTTACATTAAGTACACTTTAAGTGTATTGAAGACATTAATATTGCAGTGCAATCATCACCACGATCCATCTTCAGAACTCTTCTCATCCTGCAAAACTGAAATTCTATACCCATTCATGAATAACCCCCCATTCCTCCTCCACCCAGATCCTGGCAAACACCATTCTACTTTCTGTCTCTCTGAATCTGGCGATTTCAGGAACCTCATAGAAGGGAAATCACACAAGGTTGTATTTTTGTAACAGGCTTATTTCATTTAGAGTAATATCCTGAAGGTTCATCCATGGTGTGCCATATCTTAGAATTTCCTTCCTTTTTTAAGGATGAATAATATGATATTGTATGTATATTCCACATTTTGCATATCCATACTTCCCAGCACAGATACCATAGCCGGGTCCAAAACCAAGCCCAAAGTCAAATGGGGCCCCAACCAGACTTTTATCTACGGTCCCTTGGAGACAACTTTCTTAAGCCACGTTCCATATGATATTTACTAAAGATCTAGTCTTGGGCCATGAGTTGTTCTTCAGAAACTCCATTTTTTCTCCTTGAGCAAGTTTCAACTGGTTTGAGCCAGTGAGTCCACAAGACGGCTGGCAAGACTCAAACCGTGGCTGCACAAGTGACTGGAGGATGACCTGGGGGACCAAGAACTCCCCTGCCGATCATGTTAAGGACACTGCCTTTTGAATGTGGGATGTATTACAGAACATGAAAATCTTCTTGTGCAAAATGCCTAGGACTGCCCCCAACTTTCCGGCACCCACTGCTTTGCCCTTAAAAAGCCATTTTCAACAGCCCACCGGGGAGAAGAATTTAACCTTTTTCTCCTGTCTCCCTGCTGTTTTCTTCTAAGGGTATTATAGTTTTAGCTCTTACATTTAGATCTTTGATCCACTGGGAATTAAGCTTTGTATGTGGTGTTAGGTAAGGGTCCAAGTTCATTCTTTTGCATGTAGATATCCACTTTTTCCAAGACAACTTGTCGAGAAGACTTTTCCTCATTGAATAATCTTGGCACTCTTGTCAAACATCATTTGATCACACCGGTGAGGGTTAATTTCTGGGCACTCAATTCTGTTTCCATTGGTCAATATGTCTGTCTTTATGCCATGACAATGCTGTTTTGATACTGTAGATTTGTAGTAAGTTTTCAATCAGGAAGAATCAGTCCTCCAACTTAGTATCTCCTTTCAAGATTATTTTTGGTATCTGGGCTTACTTGAGATACCATAAGAATTTTAGGATGTTTTTGTTTTTTCTATTTCAGCACAAAACGCCCTTGGGGTTTTGATAAGGACTGCACTGGATTTGTTGATCTTTTTGGATAATGCTGACATCGTCACAATAAGGAGTCTTCCAATCCATGGTGATGGGATGTCTCTCATTTCTAGTAGTTCCGGGTAGCTGTTCAGGTTGAGGGGGCGGCACTCCTCGAGGTAGTCATGCAGAAACACACAATTCCTTTTCACTGTGCCTTCACCATTTCCTTAGAACCCATCGACAGTCAGCAGAGGGCAAAATGCATGTAAAATGCACTTGGGAAATTTTGAAGGACTGGGTGTGCATGGAGCATACATTTCTTCCACTTCTCTCCATTGGCAAAAACTACGGACTGAACCAGCAGACCCTAACACGTGGCGACTACAGACTCAATGAGCAGACCCCAACAAATAGGAACTGTGGACTAAGCAAGGGCCAGAGACTCAAGTTCTTGGTAGAATCATCTGTCAGCTCAAGCTGACCCGCTAAGACTTTGTCTGGCACTGCTGACTAGCCAAGGGCTAAGACTGATGCTCTGATAGAGCATCCTGTCAATCTAGACTGACCCATTGATCCTGGACTGGAAAGCCAGTTAAATCAGGAGCTCAACCCAAAGAGAGTGGATCACAGATCTGAAAGGAACTTACCCACAGCCCTCAGAACAGCAAAAATGATGGAGAACTCAAAGGTATTGCGGGTACCAATGCCTGTGTTTCTCATCCCTGAAGCCATCAGATGTCTCCTTTGGATCCCACTGCTGCCACCAAACTGGTACAAAACAAAATAAAAGATATCTTATTGTCTTTATTCAACAGTTCATGAATCAGGCAGCATCCAGTCTAGCAGAGAGAAAGGAGCTCCAAGGAGCTGTACAAAATGAAGAACTTTTATAGGCAGAAGGCAGCAGGAACAAGGAAGTTACATTAGACATAAAAGAGGGTTAGTTACTGCAAGGTTACCTTCCTTTAGGGGATGGTAGTGCTCTATCAGGAAGATGACCTACCTGCTGCTTATCAGGCGATCACCCATTGACTGGTTTAAGATTCTATTCCTGGGAGGGCCAAAAGTCTATTTAGGTCTTGAATTGTTGATGTGGTGCATAGCCTAAGGGGCTCCATTTGGGCCTGGTGTCTTGTTTTAATCACATGACTTCTGCAGGTCCCTGATTTCCCCAGTTACACCCCGGCTGTCCCTTCACTGACCATTGTTGGTCACACACCCACTGCACCTGCCTCCAGTCCTTCCCCTTCAACACTGTAATCTCACACACAGCTCCTCCAGACACTATCATAACATCTCCCACCACACGTTCCACACTGCCAGCAAGATGATTCAGAAACACCACCACCATTTATGTCCAATGGGCTGAGAGGGATGCCCATGCACTGGGAATCAGGAGTCGCAAGGTATGTCAGTTGGCCTCCAATCACCTATTGTACCCCAGCTGAAGGGCTCACCCTGTGGAGACACTCAGTTGTAGCCAACTCCATCGAACAACACCATCTTTGCCCCAGGCTTCCTTCAAAATGCTCTCCCCAGTTTCAGCCCCAACTGCTCCTTGAGGGGTCATTTTGGGGTAGACTTTGAGGCCATCTTGGTGATTTTGTGCACAGGCCCAAACAGCTCTTGGCCCTCAAACACTTTACCCATACCCCATGAAATCATATAGCACAGGTAACCAGCAAATGGGTGCAAATTAGTGGTTTTACCTCCAAGATCCCTAATGAATATTAGGAATACACCAGAAGAATTCACTTTTGGGTTTTACTGTGGGCTGATATCACAAGGCTCTCACCCAGTGATCTTCTCTCTTCCCCAGCCCTCTGAGCAGCTTTCTCCAGACTATATTCCGCAATGCACCATTGTCTCTCTCAGCCTGCTTCCCTCAGGTCGCAGGTCCTCTGAGTTTCCTGCCCTGTCTGGCTACCACCATAGCCATAGAGACACCGTCAGTCCTATAGCACTGAGTGTTCAGTTCTGCTAGGATTGACTAACTGGACTTGGCACAGGTGCATTGGCCCTACCCACACAAAATCAGGAAATGAGGCAACCAAGAAGTATCGACAACTTTAACACAACACAGACAACAACTCCGTAGGAATCTATCCTAGCCCTTGTACAACAGTTTCATGAGCCTCTTGCGTAAATGGTTTTAGAAAATGACCTGGCCCCAGACTGTCTATACGGGCCAAGGAAGGAGGGCTTTGTGCCTTTCCTAGAACCACTTGCTGAATGTACATCAACACACAAGTTCAAACCTACCTCCACCAAATGGCCCAAGAGGTAAAAATATTGCATAATATTACCCAAATCTTTGAACAGATACCCAAGGCCCCGAGATCACTGACCTATTTTCATGGCTGGTCTCTCCAAGTTGGGAAAAATGACAATGGAGTGGATTTTAGACTGTTGCCTGTATAATCATAGGATTTGTTACTGTAGCCCTCATCAGATGTTTACGCTACAACCTGCTCTACCCCTAATAACTCCATTAATTACCCTTATTAAATATCCCAACCAACTTAAAATTAATCAATACTCTGATTAACTTAAAAAATTCAAAATTTTTATGGGAGAAAAATCTGCTTAACGTAGAATACTCCGTTGTAAGCATTTTAAAGTATACAGTTCAGTGGCTTTTAGTACAATGATTAAGTCGTGTGGCTATCACCACTATCTAGTTCCAGTACATTTTCAACACCCCCAAACAAACCCATACTCATTCACACTCTATTTTCTCCTAACCCAAGCCCATGGAAACAACTCATCTGTTTTCTCCCACTATGGATTTGCCTATTCTGAACAGTTCATTCAAATGGCATCATGCTATCTGTGGCCTTTGTGGACGGCTTCAATGAGCACACATGTTTCAAGGTTCATCCATGGTCTAGCATGTAGCAATACCTTATTACTTTTTATGGCACTATAATATCCTATATTATTAACAGGCCACATTTGGTTTATGCAGTCATAACTGGATAGAAATTTGGGTTTGTTCCACTTTTTGATCATTGTGAACAATGTCACTTTGAACGTCCATGGGCAAGTTTGCTCTTTTGGACATATGCCATGGGCCTGTCCAGGTCAATGGTTATTTTAGCTTTAAGATTTTTAAAAATGCCAAGCTATTTTCTTCAGTGGCTGCATCATTTTACTTTCCTAACAGTAATGTATGTGGGTTTCCCTTTCTCCACATCTTTACCAACACTTGTCACTTTCCATTATGTTGAATATAGCCTTCATTTTGAGCATGAAATAGTATCACACTGTGCTTTGTACTTGCATTTTCCTAATTATTAATGATAATGAGCATCTATCTCATACTTATTGGCCATCTATGTATTTCCTGGAACCATGTCTATTCCAGCTGGTTACCCCTTTTCATTGACTTGTCTTTTACAATTGAATTCTAAGAGATCTTTATAATATTCTCAATATTAGAGTCTTCTCAGTTACATAAGTTGCAAATAGTAGGAGACTTCAATACCTCACTTTTAACAATGGATGGAATATCCAGACAGAAAATCAGGAAATAGTAGACATGAAAACATTAAATACTAAATGGACCTATCAGACATACACAGAACATTTTACTGGACAGAAACAAAATGCACACTCTTCTCAAGGGCACATGGAATATTTTAAAGAACAGATCACCTGTTAGGTCACAAAACAAGTCTTAACAAGAAAGATTAAGAGAACTGAAATAATACCAAGTATGTTTTCCAAACACAATGGCATGAAACCAGAAGTCAATAACAGAAGGAAAACTGGAACATTCATAATACGTGGAAGTTCAACAAAAAAACTCTTAAACTTAAAAGTATATCAAAAAAGAAATCAAAAAGGAAATTAGAAAATAGCCAAATACATACAAAAAGAAACAATAAACACGCCAAAACTTATAGGATGCAGCAAAAGTAGTACTAAGAGGAACGTTTATAGTGATAAACTTCTACGTTATAAGACAAGAAAGATGTCAAAGAAACAACCTGACTTACAACACACAGCATTAGAAAGGAAAAAATGAAGCCCAAAGTGAGCAGAAGGATGGAAGTCACCGAGAGTGGAAAAAAATGAAAGTATGAAAGATCAATAAAAGCAAAAGTTGACTTTTTGAAACAATAAATTTGATAAAACCTTAGATAAAATATTTAGGAAAAAAAGAGAGATGACTCAAACTAAATCAGAAATGAAAGAAGAGGCATTATAACTGATACTTCAGAAAAAAAAATCAGAAGACACTATTCTGAACTAGTGTACACTCATAAATTGGATAACCTAGACAAAATTGATAAATTCCTAGAAAAAACCTACGAAAGCTGAATCATGAGGAAATAGAAATCTTGAACAGATCAGTAACAAATAAGCAGACTGAATCAGTAATCAAATACCTCCCAAAAAGAAGGGACTTCTCCACTCTGCCTCACTTCACCACAGACCCCTGAGCCAGCCTGCCCCAGCCCCAGGCTGACTCCTGTGGACCTAGCTGGCTCCCTGCAGGCTTCTGCAAATCCAGGCCCCTGGCTCACCCTGGAGCATGACAGCCCTGGTGGCCCCAAGCAGCATTCTTGACACCAGGCTCCCACTAGGCTCCTGGGAAGACATGTCCCCATCTGGCAGCCTAGGGGCTGCCATCTTCAGCAGCCCAAGGTGGCTCTTGTGACCCCAAGTTATGTCCTTGGCACAAGGCTCCTGGTGGGCTCTGGTGAATCCAGACTCTGGCTCACCCAAGTTCCTGTCTACTCCAGGCAGCCACAGGCAGCACCAACAGCCACAGGCAGCTTCTGTAACAGGGCACAGAGTGGGCTCCCACAAACCCAGGACCCAAGGTCACTCCAGAACTTGCTGGCTCCAGCAACCCCAGGTAGATTCTATGGCCCCAGGCTCCCCTTGGGCTGCTGGGAACTCATGCCCCTGGATCACCACAACATCTGCCAGTTCCAGCAGCCGTAGACAGCTCTCATGGAACCAGACTCCTGGCAGGCTCCCACAAAACCAGGCCCTCAGCTCACCCAGGTGCTTGCTGACTCAGGTGGCTACAGGCAACTCCCATTGCACCAGGCACCAGCAGGTTCCAACGAACACAGGCTTCCATCTTGACCCAGTGCCTGCTGGCTTCAGTAGCCTCAGGCAGCTCCTGTGGCCCCAGGCTCCCAGCAGGCTCCCAGGAATCCAGACTTCTGGCCTACCCCAGCGCAAGCTGTCTCTCATGGCATCAGGCTCCTGGCAGGATCCCGTGAACCAATGCTCTCAGCTCATCCCAGCACTGGTCAACTCCCATGGCCCTCGATGACTCCTCTGGCTGCAGGCTTTCAATCAGGACCTGCTAAACCAGGCTCCAGTAGGGCTACTCATGAACTCAGGGTCCCAGATGTGCCCAGGGCCAGACACGATACCATGGACCCAAGCTTTCCACTCACCTCAGTACCAGGCTGCCCAAGGACTCCAGCAGCAAGCCTGCCCCTGGACACCACCAGATGACCTACCCAAGATCCCTAGATGAGCTGACTGTGAAGGCTTTGGTTTGCTAAAGCCAGTCTGTAAAGAGTGGAAGAGGTGCTTACTTCCTCAAATTTGCAGACATCAATGGAAGGCCACAAGGATCATGAATAATCAAAGACCCCTTACACCACCAAAGAAAAAGAATAAAACTCCAATGACCGACCAAGCAATGGAGATATAGGAACTATGACACAAAGGCTTCAGAACAACCCTCTTTGAGAAATTCATAAAACTCTAAGGAAACACAGATAGACTACTAAATGAAATAAGGAAATAGTGCATGAACAAGTGAGAATTTCATCATAGAAACAGAAATCATTAAGCAATTCTCAAAGCAATGTGAGACTCCTTCTTAACAACCGAAATGTTATTAGGTTCCAAATCTGGTTTAGGTTTGTGATCCTTATGAGATGGAAGGAAGGGAGGTTATATATACAATTGTTTCCAGGCATAGAATTTATACCTAGTTTTTAAGCTGTAGTAATGACTGCCACGCCTGTACAAACTTGATCCTAGATATGTATTTAGAAGGCGGTTTCAGAGAGTGCATTCTCCAAAGAATGTGAGATTCCTTCTAGGGGCCCAAAAAGGCAGTACGTTCCAAACCTGGTTGACTAAGTTTGTCCTTACAAGCAAGAATGAAGAGAGTTTGGGCATGAAGTTATTTCCAGGAATGGCTGTTAGTCAGTTTAGCTTAGCTGTAGTAATGATTGCCAATCATATATAAGCTTGTTCCTAGACTTCTACTTTAGAAGCTGGGATAAGAAGGTTTCCTTCTGAAAAGAATGTGAGGTCACTTCTATTTATTTTTGTGAGGAAGATCAGCCCTGAACTAGCATCCATGGAAATCCTCGTCTATTTGCTGAGGAAGACTGGCCCTGAGCTAAGATCTGTGGTGATCTTCCTCCACTTTAGGTAGGATGCCACCACAGCATGGTCTGACAAGCAGTGTGTCAGTGCATGCCTGGAATCTGAAACCAGGCCACCAGAGGTGGAGCGTGTGCACTTAACTACTGAACCATGGGGCTGGACCATATGAGGTTTATTCTCAAGGTCCAAAACAGCATGATGTTCCAAAACTGGTTGAGAAAGATGATACTGATGAGATGAAGATAGAGATCTTAGGCACAAAGTGATTTCCAGGAATGGCTGTTATACATGCTTTAGCTCCTGTAGTCATGATTGCCACTCATAAGCAAACTTGTTCATAGAAATCTACATAGAAGAGAAAGTGCCTTCACAAAGGAATGTGAGATTCCTTCACAGGGCCTAAAATTGCAATATGTACCAAACCGGGCTTAGTTTTGAGATCCTTACTAGATGGAAGGAAGAGAGATTGGGCACGATGATATTTCCATGAATGGGTTTTATAAACAGATCAACTCAGGTGTGGTAATGATTGCCACTCATATACAAACTTGTTCCTAGACATCTACATAACCCCAGGATCAGAAAGTGACTTCTCAAAGGAATGTGATATTCCTTCTCAAGGCCTGAAACAGTAATATGTTCCAAACTTTGTTGAGGAAGGTGGTACTTATGAGCTGGAAGTAAGAGAGTTTGGGCATGAAGTTTTCTTCCAGTAATTGATGTTATTAGTAGAATAGCTCAGTTGTACAAATGATTGCTACTTTTATAGAATCTTGTTCCTGGACATACACTTAGAAGCAGGGATCAGAAAGTGTCTTCTTAAAGGAATATGAGATTCCTTCTCAAGGCCGGAAAGGGCAATATGTTGCAAACATGGTTGATGAAGGTGGGCCTTATGATCTGGAAGGAAGGGAAAAGGGGCACGAAGTTATTTACAGGAATAGGTGTTATTCATAGTTCAGCTCAATTGTAGTAATGATTCCCACTCATAGACAAACTTGTTGCTAGGCATCTAGTTAGAAGCTGGGATCAGGAAGTTCCATCTCAAGGTAACGTGAGATTCCTTCTCAAGGCCTGACATGGTATTACATTCAAAACCTTTCTTATGAATGTAATATTTTAGAGCTGGAAGGAAGAGAGATGGGGTAGGAAGTTATCCGAGGAATGGTGCTTATACATAGTTTAGCTCAGCTGTAGTAATTATTGACACTCATTTACAAACTTGTTACTAGACATTTATTTATAAGCCGGGATCAGAAAGTGCCTTCACAAAGGAATGTGAGATTTGTTCTCAACAGCCTAAAATGGCATTATGTTCCAAACCTTGTTTAGGTTTTTGATTCTTACGAGATGGAAGGAAGAGTGAAGCACAGCTGTTTTAATGATTGCCACTAATATACAAACTTGATCCTGGACATCTACATACACATTGTGATCAGAAACTGCTGTCTCAAAGGAATGTGAGATTCCATCTCAAAGTTTGAAATGGCTATATGTTCCCAACTTGGTTGAGGAAGGTCTTCCTTACGAGCTGGAAGGAAGATAGATTGGGCGTGAAGTTATTTTCAGGATTGGGTTTTATTCAAAGAATAGCTCAGTTGTAGTAATGATTGCCACTTATATAGAATCTTGTTCCTGGTCATCTACTTAGAAGCAGGGATCAGAAAGTGCCTTCAAAGAAGTGTGAGATTCATTCTCAAGGCCCAAAATGGTATGATGTATGAAACCTGGTTTATGTTTGTGATCCTTATGAGATGGAAGGTTGAGAGATGAGGCACACAGTATTTCAAGGAATGGTTGTTATACACAGTTTAGCTCAACTCTAGTAATGATAAACATTCATATAGAAACTTGTTCCTAGATTTCAACATTCTGGACAGGATCAGAAAGTGCATTCTCAAAGGAATGTGAAATTCCTTCTCAAGGTGTGAAATGGCAATATGGTCCAAACCTAGTTTAGTTTTGTGATCTTTATGAGTTGGAAGGAAGAGAGATGAAACACAAAGTTATTTCCAGGAATGGGTATTATACATAGCTTAGCTCAGTGGTAGTAATGCTTGCCACTCATATGCAAACTTGTTCCTAGGCATCTAGTTACAATCAGGGATCAGAAAATGCCTTCTAAAAGGAATGCAACATTCCTT
Organism: Diceros bicornis minor; assembly: GCF_020826845.1. Lineage (NCBI taxonomy): Eukaryota > Metazoa > Chordata > Mammalia > Perissodactyla > Rhinocerotidae > Diceros > Diceros bicornis. The sequence goes on along the minus strand of NW_026691115.1, from coordinate 363,633 downwards.
CTCAAGGCTAACATGGCAATATGGTCCAAAACTGGTTTAGTTTATTGATGCTTACTGCTAGAAGGAAGAGAGTTTGTACCTGATGTTATTTCAAAGAATGGGTATTATAAATTGTTTAACTCAGCTGTAGTAATTATTGATGCTCCAATATAAACTTTTTCCTAGACATCTAGTTACAAGACGTTATCAGTAAGTTTCTTCTCAGAGGAATGTGAGATTTGTTCTCAACGACCGAAATGGCATTATGTTCTAAACCTGGTTTAAGAAGGTGATTCCCACGAGCTGAAAGTAAGAGAAATTGAGCACCAAGCTTCTTCTAGGAAGGGGTATTTTATACAGTTGAGCTCAGCTGTAGTGATGATTGCCACTCATATACTCACTTGTTCCTAGACATCTACTTACAAGCTGGGAGTAGAAAGTTCCTTTCCAAAGGAAGGTGATATTCCTTCCTAAGGCTCGAAACAGCAATATGTTCAAAACCTGTTTGATGAATGCAATCCTTCAGAGCTGAAAGGAAGAGAGATTGGGTATGAAGATATTTCCAGAAATGGGTCTTATCCATAGTTTAGCTCAGCTGTAGTAATAATTGCCTCTAATATACCAAGTCGTTTCTAGACATTTACTTACAAGCCTGGGTCAGAAAGTGCTCTCTCAAAGGAATTTGAGATTCAATCTCAAGGCCCAAAACAGCATTCTGTTACATACCTGTTTTAGGTTTCTGATCCTTATGAGATGGAAGGAAGAGAGATTGGGCATGAAGTTCTTTCTAGCAATGGGTGTAATACATAGTTTAGCTAAGTTCTAGTAATCATTGCCACTCATTTACTAACTTGCTCCTAGAGCTCTACTTAGAACCCGGGATCAGAAAGTGCCTTCTCAAAGGAATGTGATATTCTTTCTCAAGGCCCGAAATGACAATATGTACCAAACCTGGTTAAGGAAGGTGGACCTCACTTGCTGGAAGGAAGAGAGACAGGGCAGGAAGTTATATCCTTCCTTGCTACCTGCAAAAGTGGTTGAACAGTGGTATTTTGTCTTTCCATTGGGAAGGCAACCTCAGAGCAGGCAATGAACCAAAAAGAAGAAAAGGCACTTTCCATTATGATTCTCAAAAACTAAACGGAAATGTTGTTCTCCATAGAGTACGTTCATTAGTTGGAAATTATAGACATTCTCTCCTAGCTGCAGTGGATAGATTAAAAGTTCTAAGGGGTAGATCCTCCTTAAACCAATTTGCAAGCAGAGTTAAGCAAGAACTTTCTGGCATTACATGGGAGAGAATTCTATTTCTTTTGTGTATGAAGAAGATCAGCCCTGAGGTAATGTCCAATGTTGATCCTCCACATTTTTGCTGAGGAAGATTGGCCCTGAGCTAACATCTGTCCCCATTTTCCTCTACTTTATATGGGACATCACCACAGCATGTCATGGCAAGAAGTGTGTTGGTGCATGCCCGAGGTTGGGAAACTGCAAACCACAGGCCACCGAATCGGAGCATGCACACACAAATGTTTGCGTGACCGAGCAGGCCCCAGGGAGAGAATTCTTAATTGAATGTCATTAACAGCAACGTTGGGAAAGGCAATTTTCAGGGTAGTCCTCTACAGGCGCAAACAAGATTTTTTCTCTACACTGGCCTTTCATTTTACAGATGCTATACATACTTTCTCCCAGCTGTACTGAAATTCTAAATCCTCTCATATGAAGATGTTACTTACAGTTATTGGGTACCTGTGTTAAGCAAAAGTGTTCGTCATGATATGCTAGTGAGACCTTGAATGCAGATTGAACTGCAGTGTATTCAAATTCTCAAGATGATCCTAAACAGCTACAAGGAGGAATTTCTCTGAGGAGTCAACTTTCACTGAATGGATGGTAACGATAATCTGAACCACCTGTAGTGATAGCTGTCATAGGAAGATGTTCCTGAAAGGTACTGGCAAACTTTGTTGATTAGTGGTGTTTTGTCATTCCTTGGGAAGAAAGCCTCAGTGCAGGCAGTGAACAGCAAAAAGGAAAAGACATTTAACCACATGATCCAAAAATCTACAAGGATGTGTTTTTCTGCACAGCGTACCTTCACGTAATGGATGTTATAGATATTCTGTCCCAGCGGCAGTGGAAAGTTTAAAAGCTCTCAGAGGAAAATCCTGATGAAAGCTACTTGCAATCTGAGTTCAGCAAGGTCATTCTTGCATTACATAGGGAGAGAATTAGTAAGTGATGGTCGTTAACTACAAGGTTGGAAAGGCAATTTTCAGGATAGTCCTATACAGATATTAGCAAGAAATATTCTCTACAAGGAACTTTCATTTTACGGATGTTATAGATACTCACTCCCAGCTGTACTGAAATTTTAAAACCTCTCATATGAAGAAGTTACTAACACATATTGACCAACTGTTTTAAGTAACTATGTTCATCAAGATATGCTATTGAGACTCTGACCGCTGCTTGAATGCACTGTATGTAAGTCATGTGGGAAGATGACACTAAACAGTTACAAGCAATTTTCTTCACGGTGTACTTTCATTGAATGGATTTGAGAGAGCTTCTTTCCGAGCTTGGTGAAAAGTTTCAACTCTCACAGGGAGGTGATCCTAACAGCTACTGGTAAATAACATTTAACAGTGATATTTTTTCTTTACATTGGCATGGAATCCTGAGTGTAGGAAATGAACTGCAAAGATGAAAATGCCTTTACAATAACATCCTAAAAAGAGAAAAGCAAGTGTTTTCCTCCACAAAGTTCTTACACGGCATGGATGATACAGATAATCTATTCCTGCTGCAGTGAAAAGTTTAAACACTCTCAGAGGAAGATACTCCTTAAAGATCCTTGCAAGCTGAGTTTAGCAAACACTTTCTAACACTACTTCGTAGAGAGAGCAAGAGTCAAGGTCTTTAACAGCAATGATGGAAAAGGCAATTCACAGGGTAGTCACATACAGAGACAAGCAAGAGATTTTCTCTACACTTGACTTTCATTTTATGGATGATAACATAAACTGTCATAAAATGTGACAGATTCTCTGTCACAGCTGTACTGAAATTTTCAAATATCTCATATGAATTTGTTATTTACACATATAGGCCACAGGTGTTAAACATAGTGTTTGTCATGATCTATTCCCGAGAACCTGAAAATTGATTGAACTGCAGTGTATTAGATAGCTCTTCTCAGGTTGATCCTAAACTGCTAATAGCAGGAGTTTCTCTGAAAAGTCAACTTTAATGGAATGGATGTTAAACATAATCTGCAAAACCTGTAGTAATACTTTGAAAGTTTTCATAGGCAGATGTTCTTAACAGCTACTGGCAAAATTGGTTGAGCAGTGGCGTTTTGTCTCTATATAGTGAGGAAACATTATTGCAGGCAATGAACAGCAAAGAGGAGAATGCAATTTACCATGTGATCTTAATACCTTAAAGGACTAGTTTTTCTGCACAGAGTATGTTCACGGAATGGATGTTAGAGATATTTTCTCCCAGCTCCAGTGAAATGTTTGCTAGCTCTCAGATGAGAATCCTCCTCAGAGATATTTGCAAACTGAGTTCAGCAAACATTTTCTTGCATGACTTAGGAGAGAGAGCCTGAGTGAAGGTCACTAACTGCAAAGACAGAAAAGTCAATTTGCAAGGTGATCCTATATAGATACAAAGAAGAGATTTTCTTCACAAGTGACTTTCATTTTATGGATGTTATAGATACTCTCCCCCAGCTGTAATGAAACTGTAAAACCTCTCATACGAAGATGTAACCTACAGATATTGGCCACCTGTGTTAATCAATAGTGTTCATCATGATAAGCTTCTCAGAACCTGAATGCAGATTGAACTGCAGTAAGTAAAAGACTCTTCTCAAGATGATCTTAAACACCTACAAGCAGGACTTTCTCTGAACAGTCAACTTTCATTGAATGGACAGTAACGATAATCTGCACCACCTGCAGTGATAGTTTGACAGTTCTCATAGGACATTATTCCTAAGAGCTACTTTCAAACTTGTTTGAGCAGTGGTGATTTGTCTTTCCATTGGGAAGGGAGCCTCAGTGCAGGCAAAGAGCGGCAAACAGGAAAAAGGCACTTTAACATATCCTAAAATGCTAAATTTAAGAGTTTTTCACCACAGACTAGGTTCATGGAATGAATGTTAGAGAAATACTCTCCCCACTGCAGTGGAAAGTTTAAAAGCTCAGAGGCAGATCCTCCTGTAAAGTACTTGCAATCAGAGTTCAGCAAGAACTTTCTTGCTTTACATGGGAAAGAATTCCTGATTGAAGGTCATTAGCTGCAATGTTGGTAAAGGCAATTATCAGGATAGTCCTATACAGATACAAGTAAGAAATTTTATCCAACCTAGACTTTCGTTTTATGGATATTGTAGATACCCTTTCCCAGTTGTACCGAAAGCTTAAATCCTCTCATATGAAGATGTTACTAACAGATATTGGCAACCTGTGTTAAGCAATATTGGCCCACATGATATGCTCGTGAGACCCTGAATGCAGATTGAACTGCAGCGCATTTAAAGCCACTTAAGAAGATGAACATAAACACAATAGGAGATTTTCTTCACAGTATACTTTCACTGAATTGATGTGATACAGCTTCTATCTGAGCTGTGGTGAAAAGTGGAAATTCACATAGGAAGGTGTTCCTAACAGCTACTCGCATTGTAGGTTTAGCAGGGGTGTTTTGTTTTATATCAGGAAGAAGGCCTGAGTGCATGCAATGAACTGCAAAGATGAAAAGGCACTTTACAGTGTGATATTAGAAAGCTAAAAGGAAGTGTTTTCCTCCACAGAGAACTTACATGGAATGGATGTTACAGATAGTCTCTTGCAGCTGCGGTGAAAGTTGACAAGCTCTCAAAGGAGGATCCTGCTTAAAGCTGTTTGCCAGCTGAGTTCAGCAAGTTCTTTCTTTGCATTACATAGGAGAGAGAGCCTGAGTGACGGTCGTTAACTACAATGATGGAAAAGGCAATTTGCAGGAGGATCCTATACACATACCAGCCAGAGATTTTCTGCACACTTGACTTTCATTCATTTTATGGATGTTATAGATATTCTCTCCCAGCTGTATTGAAAAGTTTAAAAGCCCTCCATGGAAGAGCTGGCTTACAGCTACAGGGCTGTTGAGTTCTGAACGGGAGTTCTTTCATTATATTTGAGAGAAAGCCAGAGTGCAGGCCATGAAGATCAATGATTGAAAAATTCACTCATCAAGGTTCTCCTCAACAACTGAGTTTTTTTCCAACTTGTATGTTATTTCAATGGATGTTATTGATATATTCTCCCAGAAGTAGTGAAAAGCTTCAAAGATCTCATAGGAAGATTTTACTTACAGCTCAAGGCAACCTTTGCTCAGTAAGAATATTATATCATTTATTGTGAGAGAGAGCTTGAGTAAATATTGTGAGCTGCAATGTTTGAAAAAGTACTTTTCAGTGCATATGCTAAACAGCTCTAAGCAAGAGTTTTTCTCCACACTGTGCTTTTCATAAATGGATATTATAGATATTCTCTTCCTTGTGTAGTGAAAAGTTGAAACCCTCTTATAAGAAGATCTTCTCTCACAGCTACTGGCAAACTGAGTTCAACGAGCACATTCTTTTGTTCCATGTAAGAGTGATGCTGAATGAAAGACGTGAATTGCAGCCTTTGAAAAGACACTTTTCAAGGTGATCATAAACAGATAAAAAAAGGAGTTTTTCTTTGCATTGTACTTTCATTGAATGGATGTAACAGATAATCTGTACCAGTTGTAGTGACTAGTTTTAAAGCTCTCATTAGTGTATGTTCCATACAGCTACTGGCAAGCTGAGTTCAGCAGAAGTTCTCTTTCAATACATTGGATAGAAAGGTTGAGTGTAGGCTCTTAACAGCTTGTATGTGATATCAGTCATATGTCCTTTGTGATGTTGCTGACAGGTTTATGTGTGCCATCAGTCCCATTGTTATGTGTGATATCACATCCATAGTGTGACATCATTCCCACTGCTATCTGTGCCATCAGTGACATGTACCTATGACATCATTCCCATTGTGTACATGTGATATCCCTCCTAATGTTATACATGGCTTCACACACTTGCCTATGGGTGACATCACATCAATCATTTGAGTGTGACAACATCCTCACTGTGTGTCACATCACAACGATCGTGTGTGACATCAATCTTAATTACCATATGATACCACAACCAGTATTATGTGTGCTGTCACTCGCAATATTATGTATGACATCACACCAATTGAGTGTGACATCACTCTGATAGTGTGTTTGACATCACTCCAATGGCGTGTGACATCGCTCACATGTTATGTCTGACATAATTCCAACCGTTATGTGGGACATCACACCCATTTTGTGACATCACACACCTTGAGTGTGATAACACTAGGATAGCCTGTCACATCTCTCAAATTGTGATATCATTCCCATTGTGTGACGGTATTCATATTCTTAGCAGTGATGTGACATCCACTGTTATGTATGAAATCACTGCCAGGTTTCTGTGAAATCTCTCACATTTTACTCAGACATACGGCCCTTGTGTGTTTTGTGTATCTCTCATTATGTGTGAATATACCCTCATTTTCCTTAGAGACACCACTCTCATTGTCTGTGACATCACCAAGTTGGTGTGAGCCTTCACACACATTGTGTGTCTGACATCACTCAATGTGTGTGTGACATCACACCAATGGTGTATTTGTGACAGGGCTCATATTTGTGTGTGAAAACACACCCATTGATATGGGTGACACCATTCACTTTTTTGTGACAAAAGTCACAGTTTTATGTATGACATCAGACATATTGTGAGTATGACAACATTCACATATGCTGACAACACCAATTGTGAGTGACATGAATCCATTATAGTACATGAAATCGCTATTGTTATGTGTGATGTCACTCCCAATATTCTGTGTGATGTCCACTAATTCTCGAGGACATCACTCTACTAGTTTTGTGACATCACTCCCATGGTGTTTCTGTGACTTCACTCTCAAATTTGGAGTGACATCTCTCCGTTATTTGAGATATCACGCCTGTTTTGTGGTATGACACCACACCAATAGTGTGATGTCATTTACACATGTGTGATATCAGTCACATGTCCTTTTTTATATTACTCACATGTTTATGTGTGACATAACATCCATTAAGTGTGAAATCATATGAATTGTGTGACAATCTCCCACTGCTATGTGTGACATCATTGATCTCTCCCTTTTGACATAACTCACACTTTATAGTGTGACATCACTCTCATTGTGTGCATGTGACATCACTCCCATCATTTTACGTGACATGACACACATGGTTATGGGTGACATCACACCACTTGTGTATTAGTGACAACATCCTCATTGTGCGTCACATCTCATCAATTGTGTGTGACATCAACCTTAATTAGCATATGATATCCCAACAATTATTATGATGGTGTCATTTCCGATATTATGTATGACATCATACCAATTGAGTGTGGCATCACTCTGACAGTGTGTTTGACATATTCCAACATTGTGCTTGTGACATCACTCACATTTTGTGTGTGATATCACTGCAATTGTTATGGGTGACATCGCACCCAATTTTGGACGTCACGCACCTTGATTGTGATAACACTAGGATATCCAGTCACATCTCTCAAATTGTGTGATATCACTCCCATTGTGTGTGATGGCAGTCTTATTATTCACTGTGATGTGACATCTGCTGTTATGTATGAACTCACACCCCGGTTCCTCGAAATCTCTCACATTTTACCCGGACTTATGGCACTTGTGTGTTTTGTGTAACTCTCATTGTTTTGTGTGAATTCACACTCATTTTCATGAGAGATACCACTCCCATTGTCTGTGACATCACCAGGTTGGTTTGTGCCTTCACACACATTGTGTGTCTGACATCACTCAATATCTGTGTGACATCACGCCACTGGTGTATGTGTGACTGGGCTCACATTTGTGTGTGAAAACACACCCTTTGATATGGGTGACACATTCACTTTTTTGTGACTTAAGTCACATTTTTATGTATGACATAAAAATTATTGTGTCTGACAACATTCACATATGTTGACATCAGACCAAATGTGTGTGAGTTAGGCTTGGGGGTAACATTAGGTTTAGGGCTAGGGTTAGGGTTAGTGTTAGGCTTAAGGTTCGGGCTAGGGCTAGGGTTGAGGTTAGGTTTAGGGTTAGGTTTCAGGTTAGGGTTCAGGTCAGGTTTCAGGTTAGGGTTAAAACTATATTTAGGGTTAGGGTTCGCGTTAGGTTTAGTGTTAGATTCCCGTCAGGGATCGGGTTAGGCTTAGGGTTTGGGTTATGCTTAGTGTTGGGTTAGGCTTTGGGTTAGGGTTATGGTTTGGGTTAGTCTTAGGGTTAGGGATAATGTTACGGTTAGGTTTGGATTAGGGTTAGCATTATGGTTCGGGGTAGGGTTCAGGTTAGGGTTAGGTTTAGAGTTTGGGTTAGGGTTAGGGTTACATTTTAGGTTCGGGTGTGGGTTAGGTTTATGGTTAGCATTAGGCTTTGGAGTAGAGTTAGGGTTAGTGCTAGGGTTTCGGGCGACTTTGGGTTAGGATTATTGTTAGTGTTTAGGGTTTAGAGTTAGAGTTAGGATTAGGTTTAAGGTTGGGCTTAGGTTTGGCATTAGGGTTAGGGTAAGTGTTTGGGTTCAGGTTAGGTTTAAGGTTGGGGTTAGGTTTACGTTTAGGGTTAGGGTAAGGGTTGGTGTTAGAGTTAGGGTTAGGGATAATATTAGCCTCTGATATGAGATAGGGTTAGTATTCTGGTATGGGTTCACTTTATGGTTAGGGTTAGGGTTATGGTTTAGGGTTAAGGTTAGGTTTAGTAGTGGGGTTAGTGTTAGGGTTCTGGTTAGCTTTGTGGTTAGGGTTAGGGTTTGGGTTCGGGTTAGTGTTCGAGTTTATGTTAGGGTTAGTGTAGTGTTAGGGTTTGGGTCCAGTTTAGTGTTAGGTTTGGTTTCTGTTTAGAGTTAGGGTTAGGCTTAGGGTTTGGGTTAGGGTTAGGTTTCGGGTTCAGTTTAGAATTAGGATTCGGGTCCAAGTTAGGTTAAGGATTAGGGTGCGGGTTAGTGTTAAGGTTAGGGTTCCGATTAGGGTTTTGGTTTGGTTTAGACTTAGCTTTAGGGTTCAGTTTCATAATAGGTTTAGGGTTAAGGCTAGGGTTAGGGTTATGGTTTGGTTCGGGTTAGGGTTAGGTTTAAGTTTTGGGTTTGGTTTAGGGTTAAATTTAGGGTTTGGTTTCGTGTTAGGGTTAGGGTTACTGTTAGTGTTATGGGTCGGGTTATGGTTGGGTTCCGGTTAGGGCTAGGGTTGTGGTTTTGGTTAGTTTTACAGGTAGGTAATTCTTAGGGTTCAGGTTAGGCTTAGGGTTCAGGTTAGGTTCAGGGTAGGGTTAGGCGTCAGTTTAGGGTTAGTATTGGGTTCGGGTTTGTGTTAGGGTTAGCATTTGTGTTAGAGTAAGGGTTAGGATTTGGGTTTGGGTTAGGGTTAAGTTTAGGGTAGGGCTTACTTTTCAGATTAGGGTTAGGGCAAGTGTTTGGATTCAGGTAAGTTTAAGGTTAGGTTTAGGGATCAGGTTGGTGTTAGATTTAGGGTTAGGGTTAGTGTTAGGGTTGGGGTTGGGTTTATGGTTAGGGTTAGGCTTCTGATAATGATTAGGGTTAGTGTTCGAGTTTGGGTTCCCTTTAGGGTTAGGGTTAGGGTTATGGTTTAGGCATATGTTTTGGGTTAGTAGAAGGGTTAGTGTTAGGGTTCAGGGTTAGGTTTCGGGCTAGTGTTAAGGTTCGTGTTTGAGTTTGGTTAAGGGTTATAGTTAGCGTTACTGTTCGGGTTAGATTTAGGGTTAGTGTTAGGGCTAGGGTTAGGGTAGGTTTGGGTTCAATTTAGGGTTAGATTTCGGGTTCGAGTTAGGTTTAGGGTTCGAGTTAGAGTTAAGTTTCTGGTTATGCTTAGGGTTAGGGTGAAGATCAAGTTTAGGGTTTGGGTTAGTGTTATGGTTGGATTCCGGTTCTGGTTCTGGTTCTGGTTTGGGTCAGTGTTCAGGTTAGGGTTAAGATTAGGGTTAGTTTTAGGGTTGGGTTCTGGTTAGGGTTATGTTTAGGCTCAGGGTTGGGGTAGGGTTAGGGTTCAGTTTCAGGTTAGGGTTAGGGTTCAGTTTAGTGTTAGGGTTCTGTTCAGCTTAGGGTTAGTGCTGGGGTTCAGGTTAGGGTTAGAGTTCAGGTTCGAGTTCTAGTTAGGCCTCTGCTTCAGTTTAGGTTTAAGGTTAGTTTTAGGGTTCGGGTTCAGGTTAGGGTTATATTTGGGTTGCAGTTAGTGTTAGGGTTAGGCTAGGGCTTGTCTTAGTGTTAGGATTAGGGTTCTGGTTTGGGTTAGTGTTATGGTTAAGGTTCGGGTTAGTCTTAAGGTTAGGGTTAGAGTAAGGTTTAGAGTTCAGTTTCACGTTTGGGTTTAGGTGAAGTTTAGGACTAGTGTTAGGGTTAGGGTTGGGATCGGGTTAGGTTTAGGTTTAGTGTTCGGGTTAGGTTTGGGGCTAGGTTATGGTTAGATTTTGGGTTAGGGTTAGGTTTAGTGTTAGGCTTACTGTTAGGGTTATGGATAGGATTATGGTTGGATTCCAGTTAGGATTAGGGTTAGGTTTAAGGTTAGTGTTAAGCTTAGAGTTAGGTTTAGGGTTAGGGATAGGGTGAGATTTTGGGTTGGTGTTAGGGTGAGGGTTAGAGTTAGGGTTCTGGTTAGGGTTAGGTTTAGGGGTGGGCTAGGGGTCTGGTTAGGGTTAAAGTTAGGGTTTGTTCAGGGTTAGGGTTAAGTTTAGTGTTACTGTGTTTAGGCTTCGTTTTAGGGTTAGGTTTAGTTTTCGGGTGAGAGTTAGGGCTTCGTTTCAGGTTAGGGTAAGTTTGGGGTTCAGATTAGTATTATGGCTAGGGTTAGATTTAGGATTAGGATTAGTGTTTGGATTTGGGTTAAGGCTAGTTTTTGGATTATGGATCGTGTTATGGTTAGGGTGATGGTTGGGTTAGGCGTAGGGTTAGGTTTAGGGTTCGGGTTTGGGTTAGGGTTAGGCTTAGGGTGAGGGTTAGCATGAGGGTCAGGTTAAGGTTTCGGGTTAGGGTTTGGGTTAGGTTTAGGATTACTGTTATGGTTAGAATTGGGTTTCTGTTAGGTTTAGTTTTAGGGTTCTGGTTAGGTATAAGATTAGCACTAGGGATAGGCTTGGATTTAGGGTTAGTTTTAGGGTTAGGGTTCTGGTCAGGATTAGGGTTAGGCTTCAGGTACGGGTTCGTTTTAGCATATGGTTAGGATTAGGTTTTAGTGTTAGGGTTAGTGTTAGGCTTAGGGATAGGGTTAGTTTCAGTTTCAGTTTGGGGTTTGTGTTCTTCTTAGTTTTTGTGTTAGGGTTAGGCTTCCATTGGGGTTGGAGTTAGGGTTCAGGTTCGTGTTTGGGTTAGGTTTAGGATTAGGCTTCAGGCTAGTGTTAGGGTAGTGTTTGTGTTAAGATTAGAGTTAGAGTTAGGCTTAGGGTTAGGGTTACGGTTTGGGTTCGGGTTTGTGTTAGGGTTAAGGTTAGGGTTCCGTTTAGGGTTAGGCTTAGATTTAGGGCTACGGTTAAGGTCAAGGTTGGGTTCCGGTTAGGGTTAGCATTAGGTTTAGGGTGAGGCTTAGTGTTTGTTTAGGATTATGGTTATGGGTTATGGTTATGGTTATGGTTAGGGTTATGTTTGGCTTCCATTTAGTGTTTGGGTTAGGGTTATGGTTGGGTTTAGGGTTGGGTTCGGGTTGGGATTAGGGCTAGGATTAGGTTTAATGTTAGGGTTAGTGTTCAGATTAGGGTTACTGTTTGGGTTCGGATTATGGATCAGGTTATGGTTACAGTCAGGATTGTGTTAGGCTCAGGGTTTTGGTTAGGATTATGGTTCGGGGTAGGCTTAGGGTTAGGGTTAGGGTGAAGTTAATGTTTCAGTTTAGGGTTTGGGTTAGTGTTAGGGTTACTGTTAGTGTTAGTGTTAGCGATAGGGCTGGGTTCCAGTTAGGCTTAGTTTTGGGTTTCTGATTAGGGTTATGGTTAACGTTACCATTAGCGTTAGAGTTCGGTTTAGGGTTAGGGTTAGGGTTCTGCTTAGGGTTAGGGTTAGGCTTCGGGTACTTGTTAGTTTTAGGGCTATGGTTAACTTAGGGTTTAGTGTTAGGGTTAGGTTTAGGGGTAGAGTTATGGTTAGTTGTCGGTTTCATTTTGGAATTAGCGTTCTTGTCAGTTTTTGGGTTAGGGTTAGGCTTCTGGTTATGGTTATGGTTTGGGTTCGGGTTTGCCTTAGGTTTAGAGTTAGGCTTCAGGTTAAGGTCAGGGTTCATGTTCGGGTTAGTATTAGGATTAAAGTTAAGGTTAGAGCTAGGGTTCGGGTTTGGGTTAGGGTGAGGGTGAGGGCTAAGGTTAGTAAAGGGTTGTGTTCCAGTAATGGTTAGGGTTAGGGTTCATGTTAGGTTTAGGGTTATGGTTAGTTTTCGTTTTTGGATTATGATTAGGGTTAGAGTTATGGTTGGGTTCCGGTTAGTGTTCAGGTTAGGGTTAGGGTTACGGTTAGGATTAGGGTTAGTTTTAGAGTTTGGGTTCAGGTTGAGCTTAGGTTTAGAGTTCAGGTAAGGGTTAGGGTTACTGTTAGGGCTGTGGTTAGGGTTAGGGCTATATTAAGGGATCTGGTTAGGTTTAGTGTTTGGTACGGGTTCAGTTTAGGTTTAGGGTTAGGGTTAGGTTGCAAGTTAGGTTTAGGCTTAGTGTGCAGCTTGATGTTATGTTAAGGTTCATGTTAGGGCTAGTGTTAGGTTTAGGGTTGGATTCTGGTTAGGGTTTGGGTCATGGTTCGGGTTTGTGTTCAGGTTAGGGTTGGTGTTCGTGTTATGGTTAGGGTTAGTGTTAGGGTCGGGTTAGTCTTAGTCTTTGGGTTCGGGTTAGGGTTAAGCATAGGGTTAGGTTTAGTGTTTGGGTTCACGTTAAGGTTAGGATTACTGTTAGTGAGAGGGTTAGTGTTAGAGCTAACAATAGGTATGGGTTTAGGGTCAGGGCTAGGGCGAGGGCTATTTTCAGGTGGGGGTGGTTGTTTTGGTTTAGTTCTAGGGCAAGGTTTAGGGTTAGCATTACAGTTATTGTTAGGATTAGGGTTAGTGCTCACGTTCGCGTTATGTTTAGTGCTAGGGCAGGAATAGTATTAGGGTTAGAGTTGGGGTGGATTCTGGTTATGGTTATGGTAATGTTTAGGGTTAGGTGTAGATGTAGCAATAGGATCAGTGTTGGATTAAGGTTAGGGTTAAGTAAAGGGTTAGGGGTAGGTATTTTGGTTAGGGTTAGGTGTAGGGTTACGGATAGGCTTACGAACAGGTTTAGGGTCAGTTTCTGGGCTATTGTTAGGGCTGAGGTTAGGTTTAGGGTAAAGGTTGAGTTAGGTTATGATTAAGGTGAGAGTTAGGGCTAGGCGTTGCATTAGAGTGATGGTTAGTGCAAGGTTTAGGGATAGGACAGTGTTTAGGGCTTGTTTAGGGTTAATGTTAGGACTAGGGTTATTTCTGGGTGAGAGTTAAGGCTAGTTCTTGGTCTGGTTTTACTGTTAGTGGTATGGATAGGATTATGGTTAGGTTTATGTTTGGGTTAAGGTTAACATTAGGAGTATGGGTAGGTGTAGGTCTAGGGATAGATTTAGGGTTAGAATAAGGGTTATGACTAGGGGTAGGGTTAGGGTTAGGATTGGGTTAGGTTTAGGGTTAGTTGTCATCATAGGGCTAGGATTAGTGTTATGGTTAGTGATAGGGTTAGGGGTAGTGTTAGGTTAGGGTTACAGTTAGGGTTAGGGTCAGAGTTAAGGTTAGATTTATGGTTAGGTTTAGGGTTATGGCTGGGTTTAAGGTTTGTGTTATGGATATGGCTAGAGTTAGGATTAGGTCTAGGTTTAGAATTAGTCTTTGGCAAGATTTAGGTTTTGATTAGGTTTAAGGTTAGGGTTAGAGTTTGGGCAGGTGTAACGTTAGAGTTGTGGTTGGGTTAAAGGCAGGGTTAGGGTAAGGGATAGAGGTAGTGTTGTGTCACGTTTGGGTTAACGGAGGGGTAGGTGTAGTGGTAGGGTTATGGTTAGAGTTAGCTTGATGGTTGGAGCTAGCATCAAGGCTAAGATGAAGTTTAGGGTAAGTGTTAGCATTATTTGGTAGCTAGGGTTAGGGATACGTTTAGTGTTAGCATTAGGGTTAGGGCCATTGCTAGGGTTAGTGCTAAGTTTAGGGTTATGTCTAGGTCATAGTCAAGAGTTAGGGTTTGCCCTAGGGCCAGAGTTAGTGTCAGGTCTAGGACTGGGTTAGGGTTAGGTCCGCAACAAGGAGTAGACTTAGGGTTACAATTAGAGTTGGTGTGAGTGTTGGTTAGGGCTAAGGTTGGAGTTAGGGTTAGTGTTAGGGTTAGGGTCATTTCTAGGGTTAGGGCTAGGGTTGGATTAGGTCTAGGGCTGGTCAAGCTTTAGGGTTTGGGCTAAGGCTAGGGTTAGGGTAGGGACTAGGACTAGGTGAGGGTTAAGGTTATGTTTAAAGTTAGAGTTATGTTTAAGGTGAGGGTTACCAGTGGGGTTAGACTTAGTGATGTTTAGGGCTAGGGTTAGTGTTAGGATTAGGGTTGGTGTTAGGCTAAGGTGGGTTATGGTTGGGGGTAGGGCTAGGATTAGTTTTATGGTTAGGCTTAGGGTTAGGGGAGGTAATTTGAATTTGTGTTGTGGTTAGGTTTAGTGGTAGGAGTAGGGCTAGGAATAGGGTTAAGTTTTGTGTTAGTACTGGCTTAGGGCTAGGGTTGCATTATGTGTAGGGTTACGGTGGAGGTTAGGTGTGGGGCTAGTGTTAGGGTTAGTGTTATGTCAATGGCTATCCTTAGGGCTGGGCTTAGGACTAGGTTTATGGTTACATTTAGTCTTAGGTTTCTTTTTAAGTTTTGGGCTAAGTTTATTGTTAGTTTTAGGGCTGGGGCTTGGTTTTGGGTTACGGCTATCAGTAGGATTGGGGTTAAGTCTGGAGTTAGTGGTAGGTGTGCATTAGGGTTAGGGGAATTGGAAGAGATAGGAGTAGTGGTACGGTTAGGGTTTGGGTTAGGATTAGGGTTAGACGTAGGTTTATGCTAGTGTTAGGGTTACTGTTAGGGCTAGGGCGAGGTCTACATTTAACCTTAGGGTTAGGGTTAGGGTTGGCTTAGGGCTACATTTACAGTAAGGGTTAGGGTTAAGTATACTATTAGGGTTAGGGCTAGGGCTAGTTTTAGTGTTTGGGAAAGGCTTAATGTTACAGCTAAAGTTGGGTTAGGGTTAGTGTTACAAACCCTAACCCTAGTCCTAAAACTAATGCTAACAGTAATCCTAACATGAAGCCGAATTCTCAGCCAAGCCCTACCCCTAACCCCAACACTAACCATAGGCCTAGACCTAACTTTATCTCTAACCCTAACTCCAACATTAACCACAACACTAACCCTACACTTACCCCTACCCTAACCCTACACCTTCCACTAACCCACACCTTACCCTAACTGTAACTCAAACCCAACCCAAACACTAATTCTAACCCTAAAAATAATCCAAGCCCCAGCACTAATCCTAAGCCTAGCCCTATTACTAAAACTAACCATAGCCCAAGCCGAAACCCTAACCCCATCCATGCCCCTAGCCAAAACCCTAATCCTAACTGTAACCCCACACCAATCTTTGCTCTAGAACTGGCCCTAACTCAGCCCTACACCTGAAACTAATCATAGCCCTAGCCCTAACACTAAAACCCAGACCAATCACTAGCCATATCCCTAACCCTAGCCCTAACCCTAACCCTGGCCCAAACCTTAACCCTAACACTAAGCCTATCCCTAACTCTAACCCTTATACTAACCCTAAGCCTAACCCTAATCAAACCCTAACCCTAACCCTAACCATAAACCAAACCCTATCCATATCCATAACATTAAACCTAAGCCTAATACAACACTAACCCCGACCCTACCCCTCCCTCTAACCATAAAACTAACTCTAACCCTAACCAATACCTAACCTTAACCGTATCCATAACCCTAACACTAATCCTAGCCCTGTCCCTACACATACCCCAAACATAACTTTACCCCTAATCCAGCTCGAACCCTAAGCATATCCATACCCCTAATATTAACCATAAGCAGAAGCCTAAAGCTAGCACAAACGCTAATCCTAGCCCTAGACATAACCCTAATCCTAGCACTATCGGTAACATGAACAATAACCCTAGCTGTAAGCCCAACACTAACCCTAGCCATAGCCCTAGGACTAACCTCAACTGTAACATTAACACTAACCATTGCCCTAGATATAACACTAACACCGCCCTACATCTGATATTAACCATAGTCCTAGCCCTAACACTAAACTCAAGCCTAGCCCTAGCCCTAAATTTAGATATCACTAACACTAGTCCTGGGCCTAATCTTAACCCTAATATTAACACTGTCCCTAACACTAGCACAGACACTAATGCTAACCCTAAACCTAACCATATCACTAAAACAACCCATCTGCATACCCCTAACACATACCCTACACTTAAACATAAACCTAATCTTAAACGTGAAACTACCTTACACCTACCACTAAAACACTTACCCTACCATAACCCTAACCCTAACAATAACCATACTTCAATCCTAACCCTAGCCCTACCCTAATGTTAGTGCTAAACCTCACACTAACCCTAACGCTAGCCTTAACCCTATCCCTATGCCTAGCCCTAACTCTAAACATAACCCTAAACCTAACACTATTCCTAACCTTAACCCAAACCCTAACCCTAGCCCTAAGCCAACCCATAACCCTAAACGTGACCCTAACCCTAACACTAACCATCAAACCTAGTCCTAACCCAGCACAAATGCTAGCCCTAGATCTGACCCAAAACTTAGCCCTAAGCCTAGCCGTAACTCTAACCCTAACACTAACTCTAGCTCTAGACCTAACCCTAACTCTAACCATAAATATACACCTAGCAGTAGAACTAACGCTAACCCCAGCCCTGTCCATAGCCCTGGCTCTAACTATAACCATAACAGTAGCCCTATCCCTAACCCTAACCCTAACCCTAAAACTACCCCGAAACCTAACCCTAAACCATCCCGAAACCCAACCCTACCCATTCCTCTAAGCCTAGCATTAACCCTAACTCTAATTCAGCCCTACTTTAACCCTGACCCTAATCCTTATCCTAGTTGGAGCCACAACTCTAACACTAGTTCGAGCCCTAACACTAGCCATAACTCTATCACTAACCCTAAACCTAACCCCAGCCATTGCCCTAACCCTACCCCTAACTTAAACTTACCTCTAGCCCTAACTCTACCACTAAAGATAAACCTAAACCTAACTCTACACTAACTCTAAAGCTAAACCTTATCCTAACTCTAACTCTAGCCATAGCCCTAACCCCAAACCTAGCCTTAAAGATGACTCTAACCCTAACCCACCATAACCCAACACTAACTCTACCCCAAACATTAACCACAACCTAATCCTAGCCCTAGCCCTAACACCATTAGCCCATGTCCAAACTCTAACCCTAACCTACTCCTAATCCTACTCCTAACCATGACACTAGCCCTAAACCCGACCCAAACCCTAACCATAACACGAAACCTATACCTAACCCAAACCCTAACACTAACCATAATCCCAACCTACCACTAACCCTAGTTGTAGCCCTAATACTGCCCCTACCCATAATGCTAACCATAACACTAACCCTAGCCCTACTCTTAACCATATCCCTAATGCTAGGCCTAAACCCAGCCCTCAGCATAACCCTAGCCATAACCCAAGCCATAACCCAATCCTTAACCTTAATGTTAATTCTCACGCTAACCCTAACACTAATGCTCACCGTAATTCTAACTCTAACACAACCCTCACCCTACACCTAACCCTACCACTCCTCTAACCCTAAGCTTAACCCAACTCCTACACCTACGATTACCCCTAACCCTAAGCTAATGCTAATCTTAAACTTACCCTATCCCTAACCTTAACCAGAAACCTAAACGATCCCTAACCATAACCATAACACTAATCCTAATCCTATCATTAATCCTAGCATAGCCCTAGCCTTAACACTGTCTCTAACCCTAGTCATAACATTAACAATAGCTTTAACTCTAGCCCTAGCCCTAACCTGAAGCCAAAACTAAACCTAACCCTACCTTAATATTAACCCTATCCCTAACCCTAAACCGAGGCCCAGCCCTAGGCCTAACCCTAGCTGTAGCACTAACTCTAGCCTTAACCCTAACTGTAGCTATAAACCTAACCCAAACCCTAAGCCTAAGCCTAGGCCTAATTCTAGTCCTAACCCTAAGAATTGCCCTAAAACTAAGGCTAACACTAGCTCTACCTGTAACCCTGGCAATAACTCTAAACCTAATGCAACCATAACTTTAACCTTAACCATAGACGTAACCCTAACCCTAGCCCTAACCTTAATCTTAACTCTACCCTAACCCTAGCTGTAACCTTAACCCTACCAATAAACATAAACCTAAACTTAGCTCTAGCACTAACCCTAAACCTAACCCTGACCCTAAACCTAACCATAACTCTAGGGCTAACCCAAACCCTAGACCAAGACCTGAGCCTAATCCGAGACCTACCACTAAACATAACCATAACCATAAACCTAACCATGAACTTACCCCTAGGCCAAACCTCTACCTTAGCCGTAGACCTGACCCTAACTTTAATCTTAATGCTAACACAACACTAACCGTAACCCTAATGCTATCCGGGACCTAATCATAGCCTTAGCCCAACCCCAACCCCAGAGCTAGCCCTAACCCTCATCTTAGCACTAACTCTAGCCCTAACACTAACTTTAGCCCTAAACCTAACTGAACACTAACAGTAAACCTAAACCTAACTCTAACCCTAGCCCTAAACCTAAGCCTTGTCCAAACCCTAATCTTAACGCTAACCGTACCCATGACACTCAGCCAAACACTAAACATATCCCAAGCGTTACCATACCCTAACCCTAGCCCTACTCCTAAGCCTAGCCCTAAGACTAAACGGAACACTATTCCTAACCATACCCCTAGTCTTAACACTTAACCGAACCCCAAAGCTAACCAAAACTGCTACCCTACCCCAAATGAAACCCTAACCCAATCCTAAGCCTAACCCTAGCCCTATGCAAAACCCTAACCTTAAGCGTAACACTAACCTTAACACTTGCCCTAGACCTAACCCTAACACAGCCCTAGACCAGACCCTTACACTAGCCCTAACCCTAAACCTAAGGACAAACCTATACCTAGCCCTAAGCATAACTGTAGCCCTACACCTAAGCCAGTGCCTAACCCTAATCACAACACTAAACTTATCCCTAAACATATCCGCAACACTAATGCTAATCCTAACCCTAACCATGATCCTAAACTTACCTCTGCCATACCCCAAACCCTACCCCAACTCTTAATGCTAACACTAACAGTACCACTGCTCCTAAGTCTAACACTGACCATAAGCCTAAATTGAACCCTAAACCTAGCCATAACCCTAACCATAATGATGGACATAGGCCTAACCGGAATCCTAACCCTAGCCCTAAACCGAACACTAACCCTAACCCTAATGCATATTCTAGCCCTAGCCTTAAGACCAAGACAAACTCTAACAATAGCCCCAAGGCAACACCTACCATTACGCATAACACTAACCTTAAAGGGAGGATTAATCCTAACCCTAACCCAAATACTATCCATAAACCTAACCATAACCCTAGCCCTAGAGCTATCACTAAACATAACCCTAAAGCTAACCCTAACCCTAACACTAAGGCATACCCTAACCCTAAACCGGGCCCTAGGGGTAATCATAAACCTAACCCAAACCTAAACCACAACTCTAACCCTAACACTTAGCCTAACCCTAAACCTAGCCCCTAAGACTAACCCTAACCCAAATCCGAAGCCGAAGCTGAGCCAGAACATAAACCCTAGCCGAAAATCTAACCGGAACCCCAAAAATAGTCCTGACCCTAACCCTAATGCTAACCCTAACCCTGGCCCTAAACCAAAACGTTACCCTAGCCCTAAACCTAGCCCTAGCCCTAGCACTAACCCTAACCCTAAACATAACACTAACTTGAGCCCAGCCCTAACCCTAACATAAGGCCTGGCCCTAGCCCTAGCCCTAACACTAGCCCAAACCCTAAACCTAGCCCTAACACTAGCCTTGACCCTAATCCTAAACCTAGCCATAAAAATAGCCCTAATGCTAGCCCCAACCATAGCACTAACCCAACCATAACCCTAGCCCTAGTCCTAGTCCTAACTCTAACCCTAACCAAAACACAAACCCTAACCCTAACCCTAGCAGTAACCCTAACCCTAACCTTAACACTAACCCCAAACCAAGCACTAACCCTAACGCTAATGCTAACACTAACCCTAACCCTAGGCCTAACCCTAACTCTAACACTTACCCTAACTCTAGCTATGAGCCTAACTCTAGCCCTAGCACCAACTCTAACCCAAGCAGTAGTCCTAACCCTAATGTTAACCCTAACCCCAACCCTATTCCTAACCCTAACCCTAGCACTAGCCTTAACCCTAACACTACCCCTACCCCTAGCTTTAACCCTAGCCCTAACCCTAACCCTAACACTAACCTTAGACCTAAACCTAATCTTAACTCTATCCCTAATGCTAAACCTAAACATAACGCTAACACTAATCCTAACCCACACACAATTCGTTTGATGTCAACATACGCGAATGTTGTCACACACACAACAGGTGTGATGTCATACATAACAATGTGACTTATGTCACAAAAAAGTGAATGGTGTCACACATATCAATGGGTGTGTTTTCACACACAAATGTGAGCCCTGTCACACATTCACCATTGGTGTGATGTCACAGACACATTGAGTGAAGTCAGACACACAATGTGTGCGAAGGCACACACCAACCTGGTGATGTCACAGACAATGGGAGTGGTGTCTCTCACGAAAATGAATGTGAATTCACACATAAGAATGAGAGTTACACAACACACCCACGTGGGATGTAAGTCAGTCAGAGTAAAATGTGAGGGGTTTCACAGAAACTAGGCTGTGATTTCATGCATAACAGTGGATGTAACATCACAGTGAATAATATGACTGCCGTCACACAATGGGAGTGATATCACACAATTTGAGAGATGTGACTGGCTATCCTACTGTTATCACACTCAAGGTGTGTGATGTCCAAAAATGGGTGTGATGTCACACATAACGGTTGGAGTGATGTCACACACAAAATGTGAGCGATGTCACAAGCACAACATTGGATCGATGCCAAATACACTATCAGAGTGATGCCACACTCAATTGGTGTGATGTCATACATAATACTGGGAGCGACACCAACATAATAATGGTTGGGATATCATATGCTAATTAAGGTTGATGTCACACACAATTGATGTGATGTGACACACAATGAAGATGTTGTCACACACACACAGTGGTGTGATGTCACCCATAACCATGTGTGTCATGTCACATATAACGATGGGGGTGATATCACATACACACAATGGTAGTGACATCACACTTTAAAATGTGAGTTATGTCAAAAGGGACACACCAACAATGTCACACATAGCATGGGAGTGTTGTGACACAATTCATATTTTGTCACACATAATGGGAGTGATGTCACACATAAACAGGTGAGTAATATAACAATGGACACGTAACTGATCTCATACATATGTGAGCAGACCGATAGCGACACACTTGGTGTGATGTCATACAACGAAACAGGCATGATACTTCAAATAACAGAGAGATGTCACTTCAGATATATGAGTGAAGTCACAGAAACACCATGGGAGTGGTGTCACAACACTAGTAGAGTGATGCCCTCGAGAATTAGTGTGATGTCACATGGAATGTTGGTAGTGACATCACATGTAAGAGTAGCGATTTCATATGCTAAATTGGATTCATGTCACACGTGATTGTTGTGATGTCAGCATATGTAAATGTTGTCACACTCACAATAGGTGTGATGTCATATAAAAATGTCACTTATGTCACAAAAAAGTGAACTGTGTCACACATATCAATGGGTGTGTTTTCACACACAAATGTGAGCCCTGTCACAAATACACCATTGGTGTGATGTCACACACACATTGATGTCAAACACACAATGTGTGTGAAGGCTCAAACCAACCTGATGATGTCACAGACAATGGGAGTGTTGTCCTTAAGGAAAATGAGCGTATAGTCACACATAACAATGAGAGTTACACAAAACACACAAGTGGGATATGTCAGAGTAAAATGTGAGTTATTTCACAGAATCCTGGGGGTGATTTCATAAATAACAGTGGATGTCACATCACAGTTAAGAATATGACTGCCTTCACACACAATGGGAGTGATATTACACAATTTGAGAGACGTGAGAGGCTACCCTAGTGTTATCACACTAAAGGTGTATGACGTCCCAAAATGGGTGTGATGTAACACATAACGATTGGAGTGATGTCAGACACAAAATGTGAGCGATGTCAAACACGTTTGGAGTGATGTCAGACACACTATCAGAGTGATCTCACACTCAATTGGTGTGGTGTCATACATAATACTGTGAGTAACACCACACATAATAATAGTTGGGTTATTATATGGTAATTATGGTTGATGTCATACACAATTCTTGTGATGTGACACACAATGAGCATGTTGTCACACAATTGATGTGATGTCACCCATATGCACGTGTGTCACACCACACATAACAATGGCAGTGATGTCACATGCTAACAAAGGGAATTATGTCACACGTAAAAACGTGAGTTATGTCACTAGGGACACGTCACTGATGTCACACATAGTGAGAGTGATGTACACCTCTGATGTGATGTCACACAATAAGAGTGATATCACATGCAAACATGTGAGTAATATCACAAAGGACACATGACTGATGTCACACACATGTGGAAGTGATGTCACACTATTGGTGTGATGTCATACAAAACAACAGGCGTTATATCCACCTAAGGTAATGATGTCACCCAAAATATATGAGTGAAGTCACAGAAACACCATGGGAGTGATTTCACAGCATTAGTATAGTGATGTCCTTGAGAATTAGGGTGGCATCACACGGAATATTGGGAGTGACATGACACAAAACAACAGCCATTTCATGTGCTAAGTTGTATTGATGTCACAATTGGTGTGATGTCAACATATGTGAATGTTTTCACACACACAATAGGTGTGATGTCATACATAAAAATGTGAGTTATGTCACAAAAAATGTGAATGGTGTCACACAAATCAATGGGTCTGTTTTCACACACAACTGTGAGCACTATCACACATACAACATTGGTGTGATGTCACATAGATATTGAGTGAGGTCAGACACACAATGTGTGTGAAGGCACACACCAACCTGGTGATGTCACAGACATTGGGAGTGGTGTCTCTAAGGAAAATGAGTGTGCATTCACACATAATGAGAGTTACGCAAAACGCACAAGTAGGATTTAAGTCAGAGTAAAACTTGGGAGACTTCACAGAAACCTGGAGGTGATTTCATACATAACAGTGGATGTCACATCACCGTTAAGAATATGACTGCTGTCACAAAATGAGAGTCATATCACACAATTTGAGAGATTTCACAGGGTATTCTAGTGTTATCACACTCAAGGTGTGTGATATCCCAAAATGGGTGTGATGTTGCACCTAACGATCAGAGTGATGTCACACACAAAATGTGAGTAATGTCACACACACACCATTTTAATGATGTCAAACACACTATCAGAGTGTTGTCACACAATTGGTGTGATGTCATACATAGTACTGTGAGTCACACTTGGGTATTTTGGGTTAGGGCTAGGTCTAGGGTTAGGATTAGGGTTAGTGTTAGGGCTAGGGTTAAAGCTAGGACTAGGTTTAGGGTTAGGGTTATGTGTAGGGCTAGGGTTAGGGTTAGGGCTGAGGCTAGGGTTAGGGTTAGGGTTAGGACTAGGGCTAGGGTTAGGGTTGGTGCTAGGGCTAGAGTTGGGCTCATGGCTCTGGTTAGGATAAGGGCTAGGGTTAGGTTTAGCATTAAGGTTAGGCTTAGGGTTAGGTTTAGCTTTAGAGTTACAGCTAGTTTTGGGGTTAGTGTTAGGGTAAGGGTTATGGTTACTGCTAGTGTTAAGGTTGGGGTTTTTGTTTGACTAGGGCTAGGGTTAGGGTTAGGGCTAGGACTAGGGCTAGGGTTAGGGTTGGGTTAGTGCTAGGGTTGAGGCTAGCGTTAGGGCTATGGTTAGGGCTTGGTTTAGGGGGTTAGGGTCAGGACTAGGGTTAGGGCTAAGTTTAGGGTTAGGGCCAGAGTTAGGGCTAGGACTATGGCCAGGCCTTGTGTTAGGGCTAGGGCTGGTCTTGTGTTAGTGTTATGTTTAGGGTTAGGGTTAGGGCTATGGCTAGGGCTAGAGCTAGTGTTAGGTTTAGGGCTAGCACTAGGGCTAGGTCTAGGTTTAGGTCTAGGTCAAGGTTTAGGTTTAGGGCTATGGTTTGGGTCGTGTTGGGGTTCAGGTTAGGGTTTGTGTTCAAGTTCGGCTTCGGCTTCGGATTTGGGTTAATGTTTGTCTTAGGGCTTAGGATTAGGGTTATGCTTTGGGTTAGTGTTTGGGTTAAGGTTAGGATTAGCCCTAGGGCTATGTTTAGGCTTAGGGTATGGCTTAGTGTTAGAGTTAGGGTTAGCTTTAGGGTTATGTTAGTGATATCGCTAGGACTAGGGTCAGGTTAGTTTTATGGATAGGATTTGGGTTAGGGTTAGGATCAATCCTACATTTAGGGTTAGCGTTACGGGTAATGGTTGATGTTGGCTTACGGCTATGATTAGGATTAGTGTTGGTCTTAGGGCTAGGGCTAGAATGAGCTTTAAGTCTAGGGTTAGGGATCAGTTTGGTGGTAAGTTTAGGTTTAGAGTTGGGCCTAGGTCTAGCTTTATGGTTAGGGCTATGCCTAGGTTTAGGGTTCCATTTAGGGTTATGGTCACTGTTAGACTTAGGAGCAGGGGTACTGTTAGTGTTAGCAATAACGGTTGGGGTAGGGGTTGTGGTATGGGAGAGGTAGGTTTAGTTTCATGTTTAGGGTTAGGATTAGCATGTGTTCGGGCTATGGTTAGGGATATGGTTAATGTTTGGGTTAGGGTCAGGGCTATGGCTAGGGTTAGGGCTGTGGTTAGGGTTAGGTCTAGGTATAGTTCTGTCTTTAGGGTTAGAGTTAGGGCTAGTATAAGGGTCTGGTCTAGGGCTGTGTTAGGATTAGGTCTAGGGCAAGTCTTAAAGTTAACCTTACACTTAAGGTTAGGGTTTAGCATAGGGTTAGGGTTAGGTTTAGGGTTGGGTTAGGGTTAGGTTTGTGGTAAGGTAGTGGTTTGGTTAGGGTTGGGGTTTGGGTTAGTGTTAGGGCTAGGGGTATGGTTAGGAATAGTGTTCGGTTTAGTCTTAGGGCTAGGCGTAGGAGTTGGGCTAGGGTTAGTGTTAGGGTTAGGGTTAGGGTTATACTTGGGTTATGTTTAGTGTTTGGCTGAGGGTCAGGGGTATGGTTCGCGTTAGTATTAGTGTTTGTGTAAGGGTTACTTTTAGGGCTAGGGTTAGAGCTAGGTTTAGGTTTACTCCTAATGTTCAGTTAGGTTTAGGGCTAAGGTTAGTGTTAGGGTTAGAGTTAGTGCTAGGATGAGGGTTGGGCTAGGGCTGGGGTTGGCTTTAGGGTTATGGCTATGGCTAGGATTCGGGTTAGTGGTAGGGTTAGCATTCGGTTAGCGTTAGGGGTAGGGGTATGGGTAGGATCAGGGTTAGCTTTAGGGTTAGTTGTAAGTTTAGGTTTAGATTTAGGGTAAGGGTTAATGTGAAGCTTATGCATAGTGTTAGGGTTAGCATTAAGGTTAGAGTTAGGGTTATGGTCGGGCTAGGGTTAGGGTTTGTTTTAGGGCTACGGTTAAGGTTAGCATTAAGGTTACAGCTAGAGCTAGGGTTAGGGCTATGGTTATGGTTAGGGTTAGAGTTAGCATTAGTATTAGGTCTAACGTTAGGTATAGGGTTAGTGGTAGGTTTGGGGTTAGTACCAGTGCTAGGGCTAGGGCTAGAGTTAGTGTTAGTTCTAGAGCTAGCTCTAGGGTTACTGTTAGGATTAGAGTATGGATAGGGCAAGTGTTAGGATTAGGGTGAGGGTTATGTTTAAGGTTATGTTTAGGGTTAGGCTTAGGTTTAGGGCTATGTTTATGTCTATGGTTAGGATTAGGGTTAGGACTAAGGCTTAGGTTGGGCTTAGGCTAGGGCTATGACTATTTCCCGGTTAGCATTAGTGTTAGTGTTGTTTTAGATTTAGGGTTATGGTTAGGTTTAGGGTCAGGGTTAGGAGAAGGTCTACAGCTAAGGTAGAGGTTAGGCCTAGGGCTAGGTTTAGGCTTAGCTTTATGGTTATGGTTACGGTTATGGTTAGTGGTAAGTCTCGGATTAGTCTCAGGTCTCAGTCTAGGGCTTGGGTTAACCCTAGGGTTATGGTCAGGTTAAGGGTCAGGGTTAGGTTTAGGGTTAGTGTTAGAGCTAGGTTTAGGTTTACTTTTATTGGTAGGGTTCGGGTTACAGCTAGGTTTAGGGTAGGGTTAATGTTAGGGTTAGGGCTAGGGTTAGGGTTAAGATTATGGTTGCATTAGGTTTAGGGTTAGTGATAGGGTTATGGGTAGGGCTAGCGTTAGGGTTAGTGTTAGGCCAATGGTTAGTGTTAGGGTTAGAGTTAGTCCTAGTATTATCATTAGGGTTAGGCCTAGGGTTCGGGTTAGGTTTACAGCTACAGTTAGGGTTAGGGCTAGATTTATTGCTACAGCTAAAGTTAGGCCTAGGGCTGGGCTTCGGTTTAGGTTTAGGGATAGGATTAGGATTAAGGTAGGCTTAGGTTTAGTTTTGGCCTAGGGTTAGGGCTAGAGCTAGAGCTAGGGTTATTGTTAGGATTACAACTAGGGTTAGGGACAGTATTATGGCTAGGGCTATGCTTAGGATAAAGGATAGGATTAGGATTAGTGTCATGGTTACGGTTAGGGATCATTTAGGTTTCTGGTTAAGGTTATGGATAGGGGTAAGTTTAGGATTAGCATTGAGTTAGGGTTAGGGGTAATGGTTGTTTAGGATTTGGGTTAGGGTTAGAGTTAGAGTGGTAGATTTAGGCATAGGGTGAAGATTGGTTTAGGTTTAGAGTTACAGTGAGCATTAGGGCTAGGGTTAGCATGAGAGTTAATATTAGAGCTAGAATTAGGGTTATGGCTAGGGTTATGCTGAACGCTGGGGTTAGGCCTAGCATTAGGGGTATGGTTAAGAGTAGGGCTAGGGTTAGTATTATGGTTAGCATTATGGGTAGGTGCAGTATTAGGGTTACAGCTAATGTTAGTGGTAGGTTAGAGTTATGGTTTGTTTTAGGGTTTGGGTTAGGTATAGGTTTAGTGTTATGGTTAGGGTTTGTCTGGTTTAGGGCTAGTGTCATCGTTAGAAGTAGGATTAGGACTAGGGTTAGTGTTAGGTTTTGGACATGGGCTAGTGGCAGTAGGGCTAGGGCTAGGATTAGGTTAGGGTTAATGTTGGGGGCAAGGTTATTGTTGGGTTATGGTGGGTCAGGATTAGGGTCATCTCTAGGGCTAAGTTTGGGGTTAGGCCTATGGCTAGTGTTAGAGTTAGGATAAGGTTTAGCTTTAGAGTTAGTGTAGAGCTAAGGTTAGGTTTATTTTTAATGTTAATGTTAGGGTTAGAGGTAAGTTTAGCTTAAGAGTAGGGTTAGGGCCCTGGCTGGGGCTAGATTTAGAGTTAGGCATAGAGTTACAGTTAGTGTTAGGGCTCGAACTAGGGTTAGGGTTGTGGCTCCGACTAGGATAAGGGTTAGGGTCAGGGTTAGCATAGGGCTGAGTTAGAGTTAGGGTTAACGTTAGACTTAGGGGAATGAGTGGGGTTGGGGTTAGGGTTGGTATAGGCTTGGATTTAGAGGTAGTTTGTGGGATAAGGTTAGGGATAAGGCTACTGTTACAGTTACGGTTAGAGCCAGGGTTATGGACAGGGCTGGGGTTAGCGTCAGTGCTAGGGCTAGGTGTATATTTATGGTTAGGGTTACAGTTAGATCTAGAGATAGGGTTAGTGTTAGGGTTAGAGTTAGGGTTAGGGCTAGGGCTAAGTTTAGGGGCAGATATAGGGCTAGTATTTGTGTATGGTTAGGGCTAGGGTTGATGGTTAGGGTTAGGGTTAGGGTTAGGATTAGGGTCAGCTGTAGGTTTAGTGGTTGGCTTAGGGCTAGGGTTAGGGTTTGGGTTAGGGTTAGGTGTAGTGTTAGGTTTAGGGTTAGGTTTAGAGTTAGGTCTAGGGCTAGGGATAGTGTTACCGTTAGTTCTAATGCTAGCATTAGGGTAGGGCTAGGGCTAGGATTGAAGTACAGTTAGGGTTAGGGTTAGGGTTATGTTAGGGTAAGTTTTGATTTATTGGTAGTTGTAATGTAGGGTCATGGTTAGGGTTAGTTTTAGAGTTAAGGGTAGGGTATGTGTTAGGGGTATGGGCATGGATTGTTTTAGTGTTATGGTTAGGTTTAGGGTTAGCATTAGTGTTTGTGCTAGGGTTAAGGACAGTGTTAATGTTAGGGTTATGTTTAGGGCCAGGGCTATGGTTAGGGTTAGGGATAGGTCTAAGTTTAGGGCTAGGGCTAGGCCTGGGTTTAGGGTTAGGGCTAGGACTGTGGTTAATATCAGGTGTAAGGAGGTGTTAGAGTTAGATCTAGGGCAATGGTTAGTGTTAAGGTTACAGTTGAGGTTAGTCTTAGGGCTATGGCTAGTGTTAGTGTTGGGCTTACAGCTAGGGTTATTGTTCGTGTTAGCGATAGTGCTAGGATTAGGGTTACGGTTAGGGCTAGGATTAGTATTAGGTTTAGAGTTAGCGTTGAGGTTGGGTTGGAATGGGTTAGGGTGAGAGCCATGGTTCGGAGTAGCGTTAGAGTAAGGGTCAGTTCAATGGTTAGGGTTAAGACTATGTTTAGTGCTTGGTTTAGTGTTAGGGTTAGGGCTAGGGTTAGTGTTAGGTCAGGGTTAGGGGTAGGGCTGGTGTTGGTTTTATGTTTAGGGCTATGGCTAGGATTAAGCTTAGTGGTACAGATGGGTCAGGGTTAGCATTAGGGATACGGGTAGGGCTAGAGCTGGGTTAGAGTTAGGGTTAAGTTTAAATGTATGTGTAGCTGTAGGCGTGGGGTTAGGGGTCGGTTTGGATTAGGGTTAGGTTTAGTGTTAGTGGTAGGTATAGGTGCAGGGCTAGAATTAGTGTAGGGTAAGGTTCAGGGTTAAGGTTATGTTTGGGACCTAACCTTAACCTAACAGTGTTAATGTTAGTTTTATGGTTAGCAGTAGGGTTAGGGTTGGGGTTAGGCTTGAGTTAGTGTTATGTTTAAGCCTAGGGATGGAATAGGGTTTGGGTTAGGATTAGCGGATGAGTAGGTGTAGGGGTAGGATTAGGCTTAGGGTTAGGGCTTGTGTTAGTGTTAGGACGGGGTTAGGGTTAGAGTTAGTGTTGTGTTCGTGTTAGGTTTAGCAGCCAGGTATGTGTAGAGATAGTGTTAGGTTTAGGGTTAGAATTCGGGATAATATTAGGGCTAGGGCTAGGGTAAGGGGTAGGGGTAGGGCTAGGGTTAGGATTATGGCTTGGTCTAGGAATAGTGTTAGTGTTAGGGATAGAGTTAGGGTTAGGTTTGGGTTTGTGTTAGTGTTAGTTTTACGTTTAGTGGCAGGGTTGGGGTTAAGGTTTCCTTAGAATAAGGTTTAAGGATAAGGATGGAGAAGGGTTTGGGTTATGGTTATGGTTAGGGGAGGAGTAGGTGGTGTAGGGGTAGGGTTAGGGTTAGCATTAGGTTAGGGTTAAAGTCAGTGGGAGGGGTAGGGATTGGGTTAGGGTTAGTTTTAGGGTTAGGGTTAGATTTAGGGTTACAGTTATTGTTAGAGTTGGCATTAGGGTTAGAGCCACAGTTAGGGTTATGGTTAGGTTTATGGTTAGGGTTAGGGCTGGTGTACAGTCAGGGTAAGGTTTTGGGTTTGACTTAAGGTTAGGGTGAAGGCTAGGTCTCGGACAGGTTTTAGGGTTAGGGCTAGGGTTATGGTTAGTGTTAGGGTTAGGACAAGGGTTTGGGTTATGGTTATGCTTAAGGTGAGGGTTAGGATTATGCTTAAGGTTAGTGTTAGTGTTAGCACTTGGATTGGGTTATGGTTATGCTTAAGGTGAAGGTTAGGATTAGGGTTGAGTTGGGTTGGGTTTAGGGGTTTGTAAGTGTTATGCTCTGTGTTACGGTAAGTGTTAAGATCCGGGTATAGGCTGTGTTAGGGATAGGGGTAGGTTAAGGTTAGGTTAAGGTTAAGGGTAGTAATAAGGTTAGCTTTGGGATTAACGTTAGGGTTAGCACTAGTGTCAGGCCTAGAGTTAGTGCTAGGTTTAATACTAAGGCTAGGGTTTGCTCTATGGCTAGGTTTAGGGCTTGGCCTCGGGTTAGGTTCACTTCTACTGCTAGGGTGATTGTTAGATCTAGGACTAGGCATAGGGTTACATTTAGGGTTAAGGTTCGGGGTTGGGCTAAGTGTTAGGCCCAGTTTTAGGGTTAGAGTTACAGTTAGGGTTAGTTCTAGGGCTGGGGCTTGTGTTAGGATTATGGCTAGGATTAGGGTTAGTGTTAAGTTTAGGGATAGTGTTAGGGATCGGATGAGGACAAGCATTAGCGTTAGGGTTGGGGCTAGGGTTAGGGCTAGGGTTGGTGTAAGGCTTGGGTTAAGGTTAGGGTTTAGAGTTATGGTTAGAAGTAGATTTAGGGTTAGGGTTAGGGCTATGGTTAGGCTTAGGGTTAGGGTTAGCATTAGGGCTAAGGTTAGTCGTAAGTTTAGGTTTAGGGTTAGGTTTGTGGCTAGGGTTAGGGCTAGGTTTAGGGATAGTATTATGGTCAGGTTTAGGTTTAAGACTATGGTTAGTTTTAGGTTTAAGGCTATGGTTAGGGTTAGGGCTAGGCATATGTTAGGGTTAAACATAGCAGTAGGGTTAGGGCTAGGTTTAGGATTATGTATAGGGGTACAGTTAGAATTAGTGTAAGTGTTAGGGATAGAGGTAGGAGTAGGGATAGGGGTGGGGTTGGATTATCGTTAGGGTTAGGGTTAGGTTTTGGGTTAGGCTTAGGGTTAGTGTTATGGTTAAGGTTAAGGCTAGGGTTAGGGTTAGGTTTAGGGTTGTGGCTAGGGTTATCGTTAGTGTTAGAACTAGGGCTAGGGTTAGGATTAGAGCTTGGGCTAGGATTAGTGTTAAGGTTAGGATTAGGGTTGGGTTATGCTTGTTGTTAGGGGTAGGGGTAGGCGTTTCTTTAGGTTTAGTTTTAGGGAATGGGTAGGTGTAGTGCTAGTGTTGGGGTTAGGTTTGCCTTAGGGTTACGGTTAAAGATAAGGTTAAGGGTAGAGCTAGGGATAGAGTTAGTTTTAGAGCCAGGGTTAGGGTGAGAATTAGGGTTCAGGTTAACATTAGTGTTAGCATTACTCTTAGGTTTAGTGTTAGGTTTGGTTTTGGTTTAGGGATGGGTTTAGCGTTAGATTTGGGTTAGGTTTAGGGGTAGAGGTAGGTGTTGGGTTAATATTTGGGTTAAGGGAGGGGTAAGGGTATGGTACGGTTAGCGTTGGCGTTAGGGTTTGCTTTAGGGTTAGGTTTAGGCCTAGGGCTAGGGTTAGGGTTAGGTCTCTTGTTGGGTTATTGTTAGGGTTATGGTGAGAGTTAGGGGTAGGTTTAGCATTAGAGTTAGGGTTAGGGTTAGAGTTCAGGTTAGGGCAAGGGTTAGGGTTAAGACTAATGTTAGCCCTAGTTATATGGATAGGGTTAGGACTGTGGTTAGTGTGGGTTAGAGTTAGAGTTTTGGTTGGGGTAGTTTTAGGGCTACAGTTATGGTGAATGTTACATTAGGGTTACAGTTAACGTTAGTGTTTGGTTTAGGGTTAGGGTTAGGGTTAGGGCTAGGTTTATGTCTAGGCTTAGGGTTAAGTTTAGGACTAAGGTTAGGGTTGGGTTTAGGGCTATGATTAGTGTTAGCATTAGTGTGAGTGCTAAGATTAGATATAGTACCAGTGTTTGAGTTAGCATTAGGGCCAGGGCTATGGAAAGTGCTAGGGTTATCGTGAGGACCAGGGCTAGGTCTATAGTTAGGGTTACGGTTTGGGTTAGGTCTAGAGCTAGGGTTAGGGTTAGGGATATGGTTATGTCTAGGGCTATGTTTAGGGTCAGGTCTAGGGCTAGGATTTGTGTTAGGATTAGGGCTTGGGTTGAGTGTTATGGTTAGGTTTAGTGTTAGCGTTAGGGCTAGGGCTAGGGTTAGGGTTAGTGCTAGCATTAGGGTTAGTGTTATGTGTATGGCAGCGTATTGGTTAGGGCTAGCGTTAGGCTGCAATATGGGTTAGGGTTAAGGCTGGTGTTAGGTTTATGGTTAGGGTTAGGAGTAGATTTAGGGTTAGGGTTACCATTAAGGTTAGTGTTTGGGTTTCACTTAAGGTTAGAGATAGGTTTAGGGTTAGTGTTAGAGCTAGGGCAAGGATTTGTGTTAGGACTAGTTCCAGTATAGGGTTAGACTTAGGGTTAGGTTAGAGTAAGTGTTAGTGTTAAGTTGAGGTTTAGTGCTATGATGAGGTTCTGGGGTAGTGGTAGAGGTTGGCTTAAGGCTAGGATTAGAGTTTGGGTTTGTGTAGGGCTAGGGTTAGGGTTAGGTTTAGGTTCAGGGTTAAAAGCTAGGGCTAGAGCTAGGTTTAGCGTTAAAGCTAGCATTGGGTCTAGCGTTAGCGTTAGGTTAAGGTTAGGGCTAGGATTAGGCTTGGGTTAGGGTTTGGTCTAGGGTTATGCTAAGTGTTTGGGTTAAGTGTAGGGGTAAGGGTGAGGGCAAGGTTAGGGTTAAGTTTAGAGTTAAAGTTAGGGATAAGTTTAGATGTAGGTGAGGTCTAGTTTTAGTGTTATGGTTAGGGTTATGATTAATATTAGCATTTGTTCCAGCATTAAGGTTCTGCCTATGGTTAGTGTTAGTGGTAGGGGTAGGGTTAGGCTATGGGCTGGATTAGGGTTAATGTTACGTTTGGGGTAGGTGTAGGGGCAGGGCTAGGATTATTGTTAGTGTTAATGAGAGGGTTAGGGTTAGGTTTTGGTTAGGGTTAGAGTTAGTTTTATGGTTAGAGGTAGGGGTAGATTTGGGGTTAGGGTTGCATTAGGCTTAGGTTTAAGGTTAGGATTAGGGATAGGGTTTGGGTTACCATTATGGTTATGGTTAGAGTTGGATTAGTGTTAGGCTTAGGGTTAGTGTTAGGGTTATACTTAGGGTTAGGGTTAACCTTAGTGTTTGTACATGAGTTAGGGGTAGGCTTAGTGTTAGGGTTTAGTTTTCGACCAGGGCTAGGGTTAGGGATATGGTTAGTGATTGGTCTGGGTTTTAGGGTTAGGGCTAGGGCTAGGATTAGTTTCAGGTGTAGGGCTGGGTTAGGGCTAGTTCTAGGGCAAGGGTTGGGGTAGGGTTACAGTTAGAGTTAGTGTTAGTGTTAGGCTAGGGATAGTGATAGGGTTAGGGTTACAGCTCGTGCTAGGGTAGTGTTAGGGATAAGCGTAGGCTTAGTGATAGGGCTTGGATTATTGTTAGAGTTAGGATTAGTGTTTGGGTTTCGGTTGGGTAAGGTTTAGGGTTACTGGTAGGTGTAGGGTTAGGGTAGGGGTAAGTGTAGGGTTATTACTGTGGTTAATGTTAAGGTTAGGGATAAAGTTTGGGCTAGGGCTATGGTTAGGGTTTGGGTCAGGGCTAGGGCTTGGGTGAGAATTAGGCTTCACGTTAGGATTACTGTTAGCACTAGTTTTAGGGCTAGGGTTAAGTTTTGTAATATTCACCCTAACCCAACTTTAGCTGTAACACTAAGCCTTTCCCAAACTCTAAAACTAGCCCTAGCCCTAACCCTAATAGTATGCCTAACCCTAACTCTCACTGTAACTATAGCCCTAAGCCAACCCTAACCCTAAGGTTAAACCTAGACCTAGCCCTAGCCATAACAGTAACCCTAACACTAGTATAACCCTAAATCTAGTCCTAGTCCTAATCCAAACCCTAACTATACCCCTACTCCTAACCCTTCCACTGCCCCTAACTCTAACGCACACCCAACACTAACGCCAGACTTAATCCTAATCCTACCGATAACCATAACCCAAAACCAAGCCCCAGCCCTAAACCTAACAATAAACCTAGCCTAAAACTTAAAAAGAAACCTAAGACTAAGTGTAACCATAAACCTAGCCCTAAGACAAGCCCTAAGGATAACTGTTGCCATAACAGTAACCCTAACACTAGCCCCACCCCTAATCCTCACCTTAACACTACACATAATGCAACACTAGCCCTAACTCAGTCCTAACACAAACCCTAACCTTATTCCCTACCCTACAACTACCACTAAACCTAAGCATAACACAAATTCAAATTATGTCCTCTAACCCTAAGCCTAACTGTAACACTAATCCTAGCCCTACCCCTAAACATAACTCACCCTAGCCCTAACGCCAACCCAATACCTAACCCTAACCCTAGCCCTAAGCAACATTAACCCTACCCTCACTGGTAACCCTCACCCTCACACTAACCCTAACCTTAAACCTAACCTTAACCCTCACCTAGCCCTCGTCCCTACTCTAACCCTAGCCCTAGACCAAACCCTAAAGCTTGACCAGCCCTAGACCTAACCCAACCTTACCCCTAACCCTAGCAATGGCCCTAACCCTAACACTAACCTTAACCCCAACCTTAGCCCTAACCAACACTAACATTAACCCTAATCATAACCCTAAGCCTACTCCTTGCCATGGACCTAACCCTAACCCAGTCTTAGACCTGACACTAATCCTGGCCCTAAGCCAAACCTTAACCCTTGACTAAGCCATAGACATAACCCCAACATTAGCATTAACCCTAGAAATGGCCTTAACCCTAACCCTAACATTAAATCTATCCCTAACCATAGCCACCAAAATAATACTAACCTTAACTTTTGCCCTAGCCTTGACACTAGCCCCAATCATCAAGCTAACGCTAGCCATAACCCTACCACTACACCTACTCCTCTGCTAACCCAAACATGACACAACCTTACCTCTACCCCTTACCTTAACCCTAACTTTAACCCAACAGCAACCCTAAGATTATACCAGCCGTAACTCTTACCATAACCCTAAACCGAACCCATATGCAAACAGTAACCCTAACCCTAACCAGATCCATTAAACTAACCCTAACCCTAACCCCAACACTAACACTAACCCTAACCCTAACCTGAACCATAAACTTAATCCCAACCTGAACCCTAACCCTAACTGCAATCCTAACCCTAACCCGAAAACTAATTGGAATCCAACCATAACCCTAACACTAACAATAATAAGAAAATGAAAACTACCAATAACCCTAAACCTAATGTGAACCCTAACCTTAACCCTAACCGGAACAAAACCTCTGACCATAACCTTAGCCCTAACCCTAAACCTAACCCTGAAATGAACACTAACACTAACCCTACATGAACCCAAAACCTAACCCTAACCCTAACCTTAATCCTAAACCTAACCAAACACTATCCCTAACCTTAACTCGAGGCCCAACCATAAACCTAATGCAAACACGAACCTGAACACGAACCCAAGTCCTAAAACTAGCTGGAAGCCTAACCCTAACCCAAAAGCAAACAAGAACATTAACTCTAAACCGAAACTGCAGACTAACAATAACCCTACTCGTAACACTAACCCTAACACTAAATCCTAACATTAACCATAACCCTAAAACAAACTCGTACCCTAACATCAACTGCAAACCTGACGAGAACCCTAACTCTAACGAGAACCCTAAATCTAACCTTAAGTGGAACCCAACCCTAACTCTAACCCTAAAGTAATCTTAACCCTAACCCAAACCCTAACTTGAACCCTTAACCTAACTCTAGTCCTAACCCTCACCCTCACCCTAATCCTAACCCTCATTTTCACCCTAACCTTAACCTTAAGCCTAACCCAACCCTGACCCTAACCATAACCCAATCCATAATCCGAACCCTAACCCTAAACCGAACAGTAACTCTAATCTTAAACCTAACCCTAGCCCTAATCCTAACCCGAATCCAACCCTAACTGTAACACTAAAACTAACCTGAACCCAAACCCTAACTCGAACCTAAACCTAACCCTAACACAAAGCCTAAACACAGAGTAACCCTAAACCTAACCCTAACCCAAACACGAACCCTAACCCTAGCCCTAAAGGAAGCCTAACCCTAACACGAAAACTAACAAGAATCCAAACGCCAAACCAAAACTAAACAATAACCCTAACCCTAACGCTAACCCTAACACTAAACCCTAGCCCTAACGATAACCCTAAAATGTACCTGTACCCGAAGCCTAACCCTAACCCTAAGTAGAACCCTAACCCTAACACTAACCCTAAATCCAACCCTAACACAAGTGCTAACCTTAACTCTAACAAGAACCCTAAAACTAACCCTAATTTGAACCCAACCCTAAACCTAATACTAATAGTAACCCTAACCCTAACACAAACCCTAACCCGAAACCTTAACCGGACTCTAACCCTAAAACTCTCCCTAACCTTAACCCTAACAATAACCCTAACCAGAACCCTTACCTGAATGGTAACCCTCAGGCTAACCCAACCCTGACCCTAACCATAACCCAGTCCATAATCCGAACACTAGCTCTAACCCTAATCTGAACACTAATCCTAATTCTAAACATAATCCTAGCCCTAAACCTAACCCGAACCAAACCCTAACTCAGACACAAAACTTAACCTGAAACCTAAACCTAACAGTAACGTGAACCATAAACAGACAGTAACTCCAACTCTAACCCTAACCAGAACCCAACCATAACCCTACCCATAACACTAACAGTAACCCTAACCCTGCCCGAAACTTAACCCTAAACCAAAACCGAAACTTAAACATAATCCTAACCCGACCCAACCATAACACTACCTAGCCCTAACCCTAACCCTAAAGTGTGACTGATCCCTAAAGCTAACTCTAACCTGAACCCAAACCCTAAGCCGAGCCCTAACCCTAACACTAACCCGCACCGTAACCCATTACACTAACCCTAACTCAGACCTGAACCCTAATTCTAAACTGAACCTGAACCCTAAACCTAAACCTAACAATAACCCTAAGCCTAACCCTAACAGTAACTGGAAACCAAACCTAATCCTAACCTGGACCCAAAGCCTAAAACAACCCTAACCCTAACCTAAACCCAAACCCCAACAACAACCCTAAAATGAATGCAACATTAACCCTAACCTAAACGTAACACCATCACTAACCCTAAACCTAACCTGATCCCTAAAATAAATCTTAACCCTAGCCCTAAACATAAGCCAAACCCTAACCCAAAATCTAACCTGAAGACTAACCCGACACTAACCCTAACCTTAATCCGATCCCAAACCCAAACACTAATCCTAAACCAAAACCCGAACACTAACCCCAAAACTAAAACTAACCCTAACACGAACCCTAACCTGAACCCTAACCTTAACCCTAAATGTAACCAGAACCCTAACACTAACTCTACTACGAAAACTAATCTTAACCCTAACCCTAATCCTAACCCCAACCCATACCAGAACCCTAACGCTGTCTCTAACCCTAAACATAAAAG
This sequence comes from Diceros bicornis minor, assembly GCF_020826845.1. Lineage (NCBI taxonomy): Eukaryota > Metazoa > Chordata > Mammalia > Perissodactyla > Rhinocerotidae > Diceros > Diceros bicornis. Next base: position 325,776 of record NW_026691115.1, on the reverse strand, counting down.
CAACCCTAACCTGAACTCTAAGCCGAACCCTAACCCTAACTCTAACCCAAACCTAACCCTAAACTTATCCCTAAGCTTCAGTCTAAACTAAACCATAACCCTAACCAGAAGCCAAACCCAATCCTAAACATAACCAGAACCCTAAGCCTAACCTGATGCCTGAGGCGAACCTAACACTGACCCTAACCTGAGCCCTAACCCTAACCCTAACCTGAACTCTGACCCGAACCCTAACCTGAACCCTAACCCTAACACTAACCTCAACCCTAGCCCTATCCCTAAACTTAACCCTGACCCTAAACCTAATGCTAACACTAACCCTAACCCACGCGATTGGTTTGATGTCAACATATGTGAATGTCATCACACACAATATGTGTGATGTCATACATAAAAATTTGACTGTCACAAAAAAGTGATTGGCGTCACCCATATCAATGGGTGTGTTTTCACACACAAATGTGAGCCCTGTCACACATACACCAGTGGTGTGGTGTGATGTTACACAGACATTGATTGATGTCAGACACACAATGTGTGTGAGGGCACACACAAACTTGGTGATGTCACAGACAATTGGAGTGATGTATCTCATGAAAATGAGTGTGAATTCACACATAACAACGAGAGTTACACAAAACACACAAGTGCCATAAGTCCGAGTAAAATGTGAGAGATTTCACAGAAACCTGGGGTGATTTCATACATAACAGCAGATGTCATATCACAGTGAATAATATGACTGCCGTCATACACAATGGGAGTGATATCACACAATTTGAGAGATGTGACTGGCTATCCTAGTGTTATCACAATCAAGGTGTGTGATGTCCAAAATGGGGTGTGATGTCACCCATAACGATTGCAGTGATGTCACACACAAAATGTGAGTGATGTCACAAGCACAATGTTGGAGTGATGTCAAACACACTATCAGAGTGATGTCACACTCAAGTGGTGTGCTGCTAAACATAGTACTGGAAATGACACCATCATAATAATTGTTGGGATATCAAATGCTAATTAAGGTTGATGTCACACATAATTGATGTGATGTGACACACAAAGAGGATGTTGTCACAAACACACAAGTGGTGTGATGTCGCGCATAACCATGTGTGTCATGTCACATAAAATGATGGGAGTGGAGGAGGAAGTCAAGATTGTGGCGTAGGCAGACTCTGAACTCACCTCCTCCCGCGGACACAGCCAATCTACAACTACTCGTGGAAAAATTACCCCTGAGACAGAACTGAAAACTTGATAAGAGGAACTCTTGCAACAACAGACAATCCTAATTGAAGTGGAAGAGGCAGAAACTCCCTTCTGGAGAGGAGAAACGCCGCCTTCACAAGCCGCAGCGCCTCACGGCTGCCCGGAAGCAGCCCACAGGTACGCAGCCCTCCCTGGCGGTGCAGGGCCCTGAGCCGGGGAGCGCCCCTGCTGTGGGCATTTTGTGGACCCAGCACAATCGAGATGAGTGGCATAATACCTGACTTTGCCTGCTACTAAAACATTGGGGAATACCCCCAGAAAAGCTGGTTCACAAAGAAATTAAAACCGGATCTTAAAGGGCCCACGTGCAAACTCACCCATTTCAGAAAGCAACCTAAAATCACCAGAAAGAAAGGTGCACAGTGCTTTGGTGAAAAGAGACTCACCTAATAGGCCCTGTGTGCATCTCGGTGAGAGGTGAGACCTCTTTAGGGACTGGGACATTGGAGGCGGCCATTGTTGTGGCCTGGTGTGGGTGTGCTGATGCAGATGCCATTGGAGTTCTCCTTGGGGTCTGCTGGCCCAGGTCTGCCCCACGTGCTATAGCACGGATTTAATACAGCTCAGCCAGGGCAGGCAGCCCACCCTAGAGACTGGTCCCACCCGACAACAAGCCCTTGGGCAACTTGTGGGCCTGCATAGATTGGTGACTGGATTCTCTGTAGCCTGGCAACTGAGCTGACTTCAGTGGGGCAGGGTGTGCACAAGGAGCGGGTGGAGAGTGTGGGGCAGTGGTGGAGTGTGTGGGGCTCCCACCGTGGAGAGACTGGGTCTGCTTTGGGAGGTCGGGCCGCACACATGGGGCAGGAGTGTGTTGACTGTGTGTGTGGACCTGTGGGTGGCAGGGCTTGTCAGCTGCAGAAGGCTTGTGTTTCTCAAAGACCCACATAGGGGGTTTGCCCCACCTTCCAAAGCCTGAAACAATTGGGTGCTCCCGTGCCTGAGGCCAGCCCCACCCAGATGCAATCCTCAGAGAGCTGACAAAGACCTAAAAGCTGGAGGCTTATAGAAATTGTAAGGCCCAAAGCCTAACAACCTGTCACACTGGGTCCTACTCACTTAAAAGAAATACTGCAACACAAATGTGGTATTAGAACTTGCAGCCAACTGTACTGGGGCTTCCCACACCTGATAAAGAGACTGAAGGGCCCACAACAACTACAAGCAGCTGAGCATTACAACAGCTGGCTAGGAGCATAACTCAGCCAACCTGGGCTCCTACAGGGAGAGCAAACAGGCCACAACAGAAGGACACACGTAGCTCACATAGGGGTTACCCCTGGAACATTGAGAACTGAGGGAAGCACACGGCAGGCCTCCTAAGCCATCACTTACATAAGGTCATCTACCCAAGAGCAGGAGACATCGCTGACCTACCTAATACGCAGTCACAAGCACAGGGAAAGAGGCAAAATGAGGAGGGAAAGGAATACATTCCAAGTAAGGGAACAGGACAAAACCCCAGAAAAGGAACTAAGTGAAAAAGAATGAGCAACCTACCTGACAGAGAGTTCAAACTAAGAGTGTTAAGGATGCTCACTGATTTGGGGAGAAGAATAGATGAACTCTGTGAGAATGTCAATAAAGAAATGGAAGATATAAAAAAGAACCAATCGGAAATGAAGAATACAATACTGGAAATGAAAAATTCACTAGAGGCACTCAAAAGCAGAGTAAAGGATACAGAAGAACGGATCTGTGAGCTGGAAGAAAGACTAGAAGAAATTACCCAAGTGGAACAGGTAAAAGAGAAAAGAATTAAAAAGAGTGAGGACAGTCTAAGGGACCTCTGGGACAACATCAAGCACACTAACATCCGTGTTATAGGTGTCCCAGAAGGAGAAGAGCGAGACAAAGGGGCAGAGAATCTATTTCAAGAAATAATAGATGAAAACTTCCCTAACCTAAGGAAGGAAACAGACATCCAAGTACAGGAAGCACAGAGAGCCCCAAACAAGATAAACCCAAAGAGGCCCACACCAAGACACATCATAATCAAAATGTCCAGAATTAAAGATAAAGAGAGAATCCTAAAAGCCGCAAGAGAAAGTCAAGTTACCTACACAGGAAACCCCATAAGGCTATCAGCTGACTTCTCAGCAGAAACCTTACAGGCTAGAAGAGAATGGCATGATATATTTACAGTGCTAAAAGGAAAGAACTTACGGCCAAGACTACTCTACCCAGCAAGGTTATCATTCAAAATGGAAGGAGAGATCAAAATTTTCCCAGATAAGCAAAAATTAAAGGAGTTTGTCACCAAGAAACCAGTGCTACAAGAAATGTTAAAGGGACTGATTTAAGGGGAAAAGAGAAGACCACAAATAGGAAAAATTATCTATTTCCATGATTAGAACGTAATGGATACAAATACACAAAAAAGAGGTTAGATATGATATCAAAAACATAAAAGGAGGGAGGAGGGGAGTTAAAGAGTACAGCTTTCAGACAGAGGTCAAACTAAAGTGACCATCAATTCTGTAGCGAAGAAGAAAGGAACAAAGGAGGACTACTAAAACACTGAGAAAAACAAAAGTTAAAAAATGGCAGTAAGTACATACTTATCAATAGCTACTTTAAACGTCAATGGACTAAATGCTCCAATTAAAAGGCATAGGGTGGCTGATTGGATGAAAAAAACAAAACCCATATATATGCTGCATACAAGAGACACACTTCAGACCTAAAGACACTCACAAACTGAAAGTGAAGGGATGGAAAAAGATACTCCATGCAAATGGCAATGCAAAGAAAGCTGGGGTAGCAGCACTCATATCAGACAAAATAGATTTTAAAACAAAAACTGTAAAAAGAGACAAAGAAGGGCATTACATAATGATCAAGGGAACAATCCAACAAGAGGATATAACACTTGTAAATATCTATGCACCCAATGTAGGTGCACCTAAATATATAAAGCAATTATTGACAGACATAAAAACAGAAATAGACAGTAACACAATAATAGTAGGGGACTTTAACACTCCACTTACACCAATGGATAGATCATCCAAACAGAAGATTAATAAGGAAACATTGGCCTTAAATGATACACTAGAACAGATGGACCTAGTAGATATATACAGAGCATTTCATCCAAAAACCGAAGAATACACCTTCTTTTCAAATGCACATGGAACATTCTCCAGGATTGATCACGTATTAGGCCACAAAACAAGTCTCCATAAATTTAAGAAGATTGAAATAATACCAAGCATCTTTTCTGACCACAATGGTATGAAACTAAAAACCAACTATAGGAAGAAAATCAGAAAAGACACAAATACGTGGAGATTAAACAAAATGCTACTGAACAATGACTGGGTCAACGAGGTAATCAAAGAAGAAATCAAAAAATACCTAGAGACAAATGAAAATGAAAATGCGACCTGCCAGAATTTATGGGATACTGCAAAAGAGGTTCTAAGAGGGAAGTTTATAGCAATACAGGCCTATCTCAACAAACAAGAAGAATCTCAGATAAACAATCTAACAATGCACCTAAAGGAACTGGAAAAAGAAGAATAAACTAAGCCCAAAATCAGTAGAAGAAGGGAAATAATAAAAATCACAGCAGAAATAAATGAAATAGAGACCTAAAAAACAATAGAAAAAATTAATAAAACCAAGAGCTGGTTCTTTGAAAAGATAAACAAAATTGACAAACCTTTAGCTAGACTCACCAAGAAAAAAAGAGAGAAGGCACAAATAAGTAAAATCAGAAATGAAAGAGGAGAAATTACAACAGACACCTCATAAAAGATTATAACAGAATATTATGAAAAGCTATATGCCAACCAATTCGACAATCTGGAAGAAATGGATAAATTCTTAGAATCATACAACCTTCCAAAACTGGATCAAGAAGAAGTAGAGAATTTGAATAGACCAATCACCAGTAAGGAGATTGAAACAGTAATCACAAACCTCCTCAAAAATAAAAGTCCAGGACCAGACGGCTTCCCTGGTGAATTTTACCAAACGTTCAAAGAAAACTTAATACCTATCCTTCTCAAACTCTTCCAAAAAATTGAGGAGGGGGGTAGCTCCCTAACACATTCTACGAAGCTGACATTACCCTGATACCAAAACCAGACAAGGACAGAACAAAAACAGAAAACTACAGGCCAATATCACTGATGAACATCGATGCAAAAATCCTCAACCAAATACTAGCAAATCGCATACAACAATATGTTAAAAAGATTATGCACCATGATCAAGTGGGATTTATTCCAGGTATGCAGGGATGGTTTAACAGTCGCAAATCAATCAACGTGATACACCACATTAATAAAATGAAGAATAAAAATCACATGATCATCTCAATAGATACAGAGAAAGCATTTGACAAGATACAGCATCCATTTATGATAAAAACTCTGAATAAAATGGGTATAGAAGGAAAGTACCTCAACATAATAAAGACCATATATGAGAAACCCACAGCTAATATCATCCTCAATGGTGAAAAACTGAAAGCTATCCCTCTAAGAACAGGAAGCAGACAAGGATGCCCACTGTCACCACTCCTATTTAACATAGTACTGGAAGTCCTAGCCAGAGCAATCAGGCAAGAGAAAGAAATAAAAGGGATCCAAATTGGAAAGGAAGAACTGAAACTCTCACTATTTGCAGATGACATGATTTTATATATAGAAAACCCTAAAGAATCCAGCAGAAATCTTTTAGAAGTAATAAAAGAATATGGTAAAGTTGCAGGATACAAAATCAACATACAAAAATCATTTGCATTTCTATACACTAACAACGAAGTAGCAGAAAGAGAAAGTAAGAATACCATCCCATTTACAATTGCAACAAAAAGAATAAAATACCTAGGAATAAACTTAACCAAAGAGGTGAAAGAGCTGTACACAGAAAACTATAAAACATTGCTGAAAGAGATTGAAGAAGACACAAAGAAATGGAAAGATATTCCATGCTCTTGGATTGGAAGAATTAACATAGTTAAGATGTCCATACTTCCTAAAGTCATCTATAGATTCAATGCAATCCCTATCAAAGTTCCAACAACATTTTTCACAGAAATAGAACAAAGAATCCTAAAATTTATATGGAACAACAAAAGACCCAGAATAAGTAAAGGAATCCTGAGAAAAAAGAACAAAGCTGGAGGCATCACAGTCCCTGATTTCAAAATATACTACAAAGCTATAGTAACCAAAACAGCATGATACTGGCACAAAAACAGACACACAGATCAATGGAATAGAATCGAAAGCCCAGAAATAAACCCACACATCTATGGACAGCTAATCTTTGACAAAGGAGCCAAGAACACACATTGCAGAAAAGGAACTCTCTTCAACAAATGGTGCTGGGAAAACTGGACAGCCACATGAAAAAAAATGGAAGTAGACCCTTACATTACACCATACACAAAAATTAACTTAAAATGGATTAAAGACTTGAGTGTAAGACCTGAAACTATGAAACTTCTAGAAGAAAACATAGGCAGTACACTCTTCGACATCAGTCTTAGCAACATATTTTCAAGCACCATGTCTGACCGGGCAAGAGAAACAACAGAAAAAATAAACAAATGGGACTACATCAAACTAAAAAGCTTCTGCACAGCAAAGGAAACCATTAACAAAGCGAAAAGACAATCTAACTATTGGGAGAAGATATTTGCAAACCATACATCTGATAAGGGCTTAATCTCCAAAATATACAAAGAACTGATGCATCTCAGCAACAAACAACCCAATCAAAAAATGGGCAAAAGTCCTGAACAGACATTTCTCTAAAGAAGATATACAGATGGCCAACAGACACATGAAAAGATGTTCAAAATCATTAACTATCAGGGAAATGCAAATCAAAACTACAATGAGATATCACCTCATGCCCATCAGAATGGCTATAAGTAACAAGACAGGAAACATCATGTGTTGGAGAGGATGTGGAGAAAAGGGAACTCTCATACACTGCTGGTGGGAGTGCAAACTGGTGCAGCCACTATGGAAAACAGTATGGAGATTCCTCAAAATATCAAGGATAGAACTACCATATGATCCAGCTATTCCACTGCTGGGTATTTATCCAAAGAACTTGAAAACATCAATGCATAAAGATACATGCACCCCTGTGTTCATTGCAGCGTTATTCACAATAGCCAAGACTTGGAAGCAACCTAAGTGCCCATCAAGGGACGAATGGATAAAGAAGATGTGGTATATATACACAATGGAATACTACTCAGCCATAAGAAACAATGAAATCCAGCCTTTAGTGACAACATGGATGGACATTGAGGGTATTATGCAAAGTGAAATAAGTCAGAGGAAGAAGGTCAAACACCATATGATTTTCTTCATTAAGTAGTAGATAATAACAACAATAAACAAACACATAGAGACAGAGATTGGATTGGTGGTTATCAGAGGGGAAGGGGGGAGGTAGGAGGGCGAAAGGGATAATTCGGCACATGTGTGTGGTGATGGGTTGTAATTAGTATTTTGGTGGTGAACATGATGTAATCTATGCAGAAATAGAAGTATAATTATGTACACCTGAAATTTATACAATGTTATAAACCAAAGTTACTGCAATAAACAAAAAATTAAAAAAATAAATAAATAAAATAGAAATAAAAATAAATACAACAAAAATTACACACAAAAAAAATAAAATAAAATGATGGAAGTGATGTCACATGCACACAACGGGAATGATGTCACACTATAAATTGTGAGTTATGTCAAAAAGGACACATCAATGATGTCACACATAGCAGTGGGAGAGTCGCACAATTCATATGATTTAACACATAATGGGAGTTATGTCACACATAAACATGTAATATAAAAAAGGACACGTGACTGATATCACACACGTGTGAGTGACATCACACTGTTGGTGTTGTGTCATACAACAAAACAGGCATGATATCTCAAATAACAGAGAGATGTCACTCCAAATATGAAAGTGAAATCACAGAAACACCATGGGAGTGATGTCACAAAACGAGTAGAGTGATGTCCTCGAGAATTAGTGTGACGTCACACAGAATATTGGGAGTGACATCACACATAACAATAGCGATTTCATGTACTATATTGGATTCATGTCACTCACAATTGGTGTGATGTCAGTATATGTGAATGTTGTTACAATCACAATATGTGTGTCATACATAAAAATGTGACTTATGTCACAAAAACGTGAATGATGTCACCCATATCAGTGGGTGTGTTTTCACACACAAATGTGAGCCTTTTTTGAAATACACCACTGGTGTGATGTCACACACACATTGAGTATGTCAGACACACAGTGTGTGTGAAGGCTCACACCAACTTGTTGATGTCATAGACAATGGGAGTGGTGTCATGAAGGAAAATGAGGGTATATTTACACATAACAATGAGAGTTACACAAAACACACAAGGGCCTTATTTCTGAGTAAAATGTGAGAGATTTCACAGAAACCTGGCAGTAGTTTCATACATAACAGTGGATGTCATATCATAGTTAAGAATATGAATGCCATCACACACAATGGGAGTGATATCACACAATTTGAGAGATGTGACAGGACACCCTAGTGTTATCACATTCAAGGTGTGCGATGTCACAACATGGGTGTGATGTCACACATAACGGTTGGAGTGATGTCAGATGTAACATGTGAGCGATGTCACACGCAATTGGAGTGATGTCAAACACTATCAGAGTGATGTCACACTCAATTGGTGTGATGTCATACATAATACTGGGAGTGACAGCACATATAATACTGGTTGCGATATCATATGGTAATTAAGATCGATGTCACACACGATTGTTGTGATGTGACACACAGTGAGGATGTTGTCACACTCAAATGATTGACGTGATGTCAACCATAGGCAAGTGTGTCAAGCCATGAATAACATTGGGAGGGATATCACATGTACACAATGGGAATGTTGTCACAAGGTACACGTCACTGATGGCATAGATAGCAGTGGGAGTGATGTCACACTATTGATGTGATGTCACACATAATGAAACTGATGTCACACGTAAACTAATGAGTAATACCACAAAGGACACATGACTGATATCACACGTAAGATGTTAATAGTCTACACTCAAGCTTTCTATCCAATGTATTGAAAGAGCACTTCTGCTGAACACAGCTTTTCAGTAGCTATAGGGAACATACTCTAATGAGAGGTTTTATACATTTCACTACAACTGGTACAGATTATCTGTAACATCCATTCAATGAAAGTACAGCGTGAAGAAAAACATTTTTTTTTCTATTTATGATCATCTTGAAAAGGGCCTTTTCAAAGTTTGCAGTTCATGTCTTTCATTCAGGCTCTCTCTTACATGGAATGAAGCAATGTGTTCATTGAACTCAGTTTGCAGTAGCTGTTAGGGAGCATCTTCTTATGAGAGGGTTTAAACTTTTCACTACACAAGGAAGAGAATATCTGTAAATTCCATTTATGAAAAGCACAGTGTGGAGAAAAACTCTTGATTGTACCTGTTTAGCATCTGCAATGAAAAGTACTTTTTCAAACATTGCAGCTCACAACATTTACTCAGTCTCTCTCTCACATTAAATGAAAGAACATTCTTAGTGAGCAAAGGTTACAATTAGCTGAAAGACATTCCCATGAGAGCTTTTAACGTTTTCACTACTTCTGAGAGAAAATATCTATAACATCCATTGAAATAATACACAGGGTGGAAAAAAAACCTCATTTTAGTTGTTGAGGACCATCTTGATGAGTGAATTTTTCAATCACTGATCTTCATGGCCTGCACTCATGCTTTCCCTCAAATATAATGAAAGAACACCCGTTCTGAACTCAACAGCCCTGTGGCTGTAAGTCAGCTTCTCCATGGAGGGCTTTTAAACTTTTCACTACAGCTGGGAGAAGGTATCTGTAACATCCATAAAACGAAAGTCAAGTGTGGAGAAAATCTCTGGCTGGTGTCTGTATAGGATCATCCTGCAAATTGCCTTTTCCATCATTGTAGTTAACGACCATCACTCAGGCTCTCTCTCCTATGTAATGTAAGAAAGTACTAGCTGAACTTAGCTGGCAAGGAGCTTTAAGCAGGATCCTCCCTTGAGAGCTTGTCAACTTTCACTGCAGCTGCAAGAGATTATCTCTAACATCCATTCCATGTAAGTTCTCTGTGGAGGAAAACACTTCCTTTTAGCTTTTTAATATCACACTGTAAAGTGCCTTTTCATTATTGCAGTTCATATCATGCACTCAGGCCTCCTTCCTGATCTAAAAGAAAACACCCCTGTTAAACCTACTTTGCTAGTAGCTGTTAGGAACACCTTCCTATGTGAATTTCCATTTTTCACCACAGCTCAGAAAGAATCTGTATCACATCCATTCAGTGAAAGCACACCGTGAAGAAAATCTCCTCTTGTAAGTGTTTATGATTATCTTCTTAAGTGGCTTTAAATGCACTGCAGTTCAATCTGCATTCAGGGTCTCACTAGCATATCATGAGGACCACTATTGCTTAACACCGGTTGCCAATATCTGTTAGTAACATCTTCATATGAGAGGGATTAAACTTTCAGTACAACTGGGATATGGCATCTATAATATCCATAAAACGAAAGTCCAGTGTGGATAAAATTTCTTGCTTGTATCTGTATACGACTATCCTGATAATTGCCTTTACCAACATTGCAGCTAACGACCTTCAATCAGGAATTCTTTCCCAAGTAAAGCAAGAAAGTTCTTGCTGAACTCTGATTGCAAGTACTTTACAGGAGCATCTGCCTCTGAGCTTTTAAACTTTCCACTGCAGTGGGGAGAGTATTTGTCTAACATCCATTACATGAACTTAGTGTTGGTGAAAAACTCTTAAATTTAGCATTTTAGTTTATGTTAAAGTGCCTTTTTCCTCTTTGCCGCTCTTTGCCTGCACTGAGGCTCCCTTCCCAACGGAAAGAGAAATCACCACTGCTCAAACAAGTTTGAAAGTAGCTCTTAGGAATAATGTCCTTTGAGAGCTGTCAAACTATAATTACAGGTGGTGGAGACTATCATTACCATCCATTCAAGGAAACTTGACTCTTCGGAGAAACTCTTGCTTGTAGGTGTTTAGGACTTCTTGAGAAGAGTCTTTTAATTATTGCAGTTCAATCTGCATTCGGGTTCTGAGAAGCTTATCATGATAAACACTATTGATTAACAAAGGTGGCCAATATCTGTATGTATTGTATCATCTGTATCATCTCATATGGGAGGATTTACAGTTTCATTACAGCTGGGGAAGAGTATCTATAACATCCATAAAATGAAAATCAAGTGTGGAGAAAATCTCTTCCTTATATCTATATAGGACCACCTTGAAAATTGCCTTTTCTCTCATTGCACTTAGTGACCTTCACCCAGGCTATCTCACCCAAGTCATGCAAGAAAATGTTTGCTGAACTCAGTTTGCAAGTATCTCAGAGGGACATTCTCCTCTGAGATCTATTAAACATTTCACTGGAGCTGGGAGAGAATATCTCTAACATCCATTCCTTGAACATACTCTGTGAAGAAAAACTACTCTTTTAAGGTATTAGGATCACATGGTAAATTGCCTTTTCCTCTTTGTTGTTCATTGCCTGCAAGGATGTTTCCTTTCCTATATAGAGACAAAACACCACTGCTCAACCAATTTTGCCAGTAGTTGTTAAGAACATCTTGCTATGAAAGCTCTCAAAGTATTACTACAGGTTTTGCAGATTATGTTTAACATCCATTCCATTAAAGTTGACTCTTCAGATAAACTCCTGCTGTTAGCCGCTATGGATCATCTTGAGATGAGACATCTAATACACTGCAGATCAATCCATTTTCAGGGTCTTAGGAACATATCATGACAAACACTATTGTTTAACACAGGTGGCCTATAACTGTAAGTAACAAATTCATATGAGATATTTAAAAATTTCAGTACAGCTGATACAGAGTATCTATAACATCCATAAAATGAAAGTCAAGTGTGGAGAAAATCACTTGCTTTTCTCTGTATGGGGCAACCCTATAAATTGCCTTTTCCATCATTGCAGTTAAAGACCTTGACTCCTGCTGACTCTACGAAGTAGTGCTAGAAAGTGTTTGCTGAACTCATATTGCAAGGATATTTAAGGAGGTTCTTCCTCTGAGAGTGTTTAAACTTTTAACTGCAGCAGGAATAGAATATCTGTATCATCCATGCTGTGTAAGTACTTTGTTGAGGAAAAGTCTTGCTTTTATCTTTTTAGGATCTTATTGTAAAGAGCATTTTCATCTTTGTAGTTCATTGCCTGCACTCAGGCTTCCACGTCGATATAAAGAAAAAATACCACTGCTTAACGTACTTTACCAGTAGCTGTTATGATCACCTCCGTGTGAGAGTAGAAACTTTTCACCACAGCTTGAAAAGAAGCTCTCTCAAATCCATTCAATGAAAGAACACCGTGAAGAAAATCTCTTCTTGTAACTGTTTAGTGTCATCTTCTTACGTGACTTAAATACAGTGCCATTCAAGCGGCATTCAGGGTCTCAGTAGCATATCATTATCAACATTATTGCTTAACACAGGTGGTCAATATGTGTTAGTAACTTCATACGAGAGGTTTTCAAATTTCAGTACAGCTGGAAGTGAGTATCTGTAACATCCATGAAATGAAATTTCCTTGTAAAGACTATTTCTTGCTAATATCTGTATAGGACTATCCTGAAAATTGCCTTTCCAAGCTTCCGGGTAACGACCTTCACTTATTTTCTCCCTATGTAATGCAAGAAAAACCTTGCTGAAGTGAGATTTCAAGTAGCTTTCAACAGGATCTGCTTCTGAGGGCTTTTAAACTTTCCACTGCAGCTGGGACAGTGTATCTATAACATCCATTACATGAACGTAAGCTGTGCAGAAAAACACTTCCTTGTAGATTTTTGGATCATCTGGCTAAATGCCTTTTTCTTTTTGCCGTTCATTGCCTGCACTGAGGCTTTTTTCCCAATGGAATGACAAAACACCACCAATCAAACAAGTTTGCCAGTAGTTTTCAGGAACATCTTCCTACGAGAGTTATCACCACAGGTGGTGCAGATTATCGTTGCCATCCATTCAATGAAAGTTGATTCTTCAGAGAAACCCCTCCTTGTATCTGTTTAGGATCATCTTGAGAATTTGAATACACTGAAGTTCAATCTGCATTCAGGTTCTCACTAGCATATCATGAGGAACACTTTTGCTTAACACAGGTACCCAATAACTGCAAGTAACATATTCATATGAGAGGTTTTAAAATTTCAGCACAGATGGGAGAGAGTATCTGTAGCATCTGTAACATGAAAGGCCAGTGTGGAGAAAAAAATCTTGCTTGCACCTGTAGAGGACTATCCTGAAAATTACCTTTCCCAAGATTGCTGTTAATGACATTCACTTAAGAATTCTCTCCCTGGGGTCTGCCCGGTCATGCAAGCAGTTGAGTGTGCACGCTCCGCTTCGGTGGCCTGGGGTTTGCTGTTTCCCAACCCTGGGCACGCACCAACGCACTGCTTGCCATGACATGCTGTGGTGGTGTCACATATAAAGTAGAGGAAAATAGGCCAATCTTCCTCAGCATAAATGTGGAGGATCAGCATTGGAAGTTACCTCAGGGATGAACATCCTCAAACACAAAAAATAGAATTCTCTCCCATGTAATGCCAGAAAGTTCTTGTTTAATTCTGCATGCAAGTAGGTTTAAGGAGGATCTACCCCTGAGAGCTTTTAAACTTTCTACTGCAGCTGGGAGAGAATATCTATAATATGCAACTAATTAACGTACTCTGTGGAGAAAAACACTTTCCTTTAGTTTTTAAGGATCGCAATGGAAAGTACCTTTTCTTCTTTTTGGTTCGTTGCCTGCACTGAGGGTGCTTTCCCAATGGAAAGACAAAATACCACTGCTCAACCACTTTTGCAGGTAGCAAGGAAGAAAATACCTCCGTGCACTCTCTCTCTTCCTTCTAAAATGAGGTCAACCTTCCTTAACCAGGTTTGGAAGATATTGCCATTTGGGGCCTTGAGAAGGAATATCACATTCCTTTGAGAAGTCAATTACTAATCCTGGGTTCTAAGTAGAGCTCTAGGAACAAGTTTGTAAATGAGTGGCAATGATTACTAGAACTTAGCTAAACTATATATAACACCCATTGCCAGAAATAACTTCACACCCAATATCTCTTCTTTCCATCTTGTAAGGATCAGAAACCTAAAACAGGTATGTAACAGAATGCCATTTCAGGCCTTGAGATTGAATCTCAAATTCCTTTGAGAGGGCACTTTCTGACCAACACTTGTAATTAAATGTCTAGAAACGACTTTGCATATGAGTGGCAATCATTACTACAGCTGACCTAAACTATGGATATCACCCATTTCTAGAAATAACTGCAAGCCGAATCTCTCTTCCTTCCTGCTCTGAAGGATTACATTTCTAAAACAGGTTTTGAGGGCCGGCCTTGTGGCTTAGCGGTTAAGTGCACGCGCTCCGCTGCTGGCGGCCTGGGTTCGCATCCTGGCGCGCACCGACGCACCACTTCTCCAGCCATGCTGAGGCTGCGTCCCACATACAGCAACTAGAAGGATGTGCAGCTATGACATACAACTATCTACTGGGGCTTTGGGGGGACAATAAATAAATAAATAAAATTAATAAAAAATAAAAAATAAAACAGGTTTTGAATATATTGCTGTTTTGAGCCTTAGGAAGGAATATCACATTCCTTTGAGAAGGCACTTTCTCATCACAGCTTGTAAGTAGATGTCTAGGAACAAGTTAGTGTATGAGTGGAAATCACCACTACAGCTGAGCTCAACTGCATAAAATACCTGTGTCTGGAACTATCTTTGTGCTCAATCTCTCTTCCTTTCAGCTCATGAGAATCACCTTCCTAAACCAGGTTTAGAAGATAATGCCATTTCTGTCGTTGAGAACAAATCCCACATTCCTCTGAGAATACACTTACTGATAACTTCTCGTAAGTAGATGTCTAGGAACAAGTTTATATTGGAGCATCAATCATTATTACAGCTGAGTTAAACGATTTACAATACCCATTCCTCAAAATAATTTCATGGACAAACTCTCTTCCTTCTAGCACTAAGCATCACTAAACTAAACCAGTTTTGGACCATATTGCCATGTTGGTCCTTGAGAAGAAATCTCGCATTCCTTTGAGCAGGCACTTTCTGATCCCAGGCTTTAAGTAGATGTCTAGGAACAAATTTGTATATGAGTGGCAAGCATTACTAACTCTGAGGTAAGCTATGTATAATACCCAATCCTGGAAATAACTTTGTGCCTTATCTCTCTTCCTTCCAACTCATAAGGATCACAAAGCTAAACCTGGTTTGGAACATATTGCCATTTCACGCCTTGAGAAAGAATCTCACATTCCTTTGAGGAGGCACTTTCTGATCCTGTCCAGAATGTTGAAGTCTAGGAAGAAGTTTCTATATGAGTGTTTATCATTACTAAAGCTGAGCTAAACTGTGTATAACAACCATTCCTGGAAATACTGTGTGCCTCATCTCTCAACCTTCCATCTGATAAGGATCATAAACACGAACAAACATAAAGGCATCATACATCATGCCATTTTGGGCCTTGAGAATGAATCTTTCATTACTTTGAAGGCACTTTCTGATCCCTGTTTCTAAGGAGATGTCCAGGAACAAGATTCTATATAAGTGCCCATCATTACTACAACTGAGCTATTCTTTTAATAGCACCCAATCCTGAAAATAACTTCATACCCAGTCTATCTTCCTTCCAGCTAGTAATGAAGATCTTCCTCAACCAAGTTGGGAACATATTGTCATTTCAGACATGGAGAAGGAATCTTACATTCCTCTGAGACAGCAGTTTCTGATCACAGTCTGTATGTAGACGTCCAGGATCAAGTTTGTGTACAAGTCACAATCATTAAAAGTGTTGTGCTTCTCTCTTCCTTCCATCACGTAAGGATCACAAACCTAAACAAGGTTTGGAACATAACGTCATTTCAGGTAATTAGATGGTAAGAAAAATCTTTGTATCTGAATGGCAATCACTACTACAACTCAGATAAACTAGGTATAGCACCCATTCCTGGAAGTAACATCATGCCCCATCTCTCTTCCTTCCTACTCCAAAGGCTCGCCTTCCCAAAAAGGTTTTACACTGGCCAACAGAAGGCCTTCAGAGAGTATCACACTCACATGCTTTAGAGAAGGCACTTTCTTATCCCAGAAACTAGTTAGATGTTATGAAACATCTTCCTATCTTTGTGGCAATCACTACTAGAGCTGAGTGAAACAATGGATACCAGCCCACTCTCAGATACTTCAGAGAACACACCTTCATATCCTGGGTTGGAAGTAGATGGCTAGAAACATCTTTCTCTCTCAGTGGCAATCATTACCTCAGCTGAGTTAAACTAAGTCTTACACCCATTGCTGGAAATATCTTTGTGCCCAAACTGCCTTCCTTCCAGCTCCTAAGGACCACATTCCCAAAGCATTTTTGGGACCTCCTCTCAAGACCATCTAGGGCCTGGAGAGAATCTCACTCACATGCCTTAGACCTGGCATTTTTTTTTTTATCACGGCTTGTAAGTAGATGGTAAGAAACATCTCTCTATCTGTGTGGCAGTCACTGCTACAGCTGAGTTCAACAATGGATAACACCCATTCCTGGAAGTAACTTCATGCCCAAACAGAATTCCTTCCATCTCATATGGTTTGCCCTCTCGGAGAAGGTTTTGCACCGTTTCATGTAGGGACTTGAGAGAGAATCTCTCTCACATGCTTAGAGAAGGCACACTCTTATCCTGGCTTGTGGCTAGACAGTAAGAAACATCTTTCTATTTGAGTGGCAATCACTACTACAGCCGAATTAAACTATGCATAATACCCATTCTTGAAAATATCTTCACGCCCAATCTCTCATCTTAGAAGCTCCTAATGATCACCTTCCCAAAACATGTTCGGAAACAGGACCATGTAGTGCGTTGAGACAGAATCTCATTCAAAAGCCTAGAGAATGCACTTTTGGTTACTGGATTCTAAGTAGATGGTTAGGAACATGTCTGTATCTGATTGGTAAGCATTACTACAGCTGAGCTAAACTAAGTATAAGACAAATTCCTAGAAATAACTTTGTTTCCAATCTCCCTTCCTTTTAGGTCCTAAGGAGAGTCTTCCTATGGCAGGTTTCAAAACAGGGCAGTGTAGGTCATTGAGACAAGACCACTCTCGAATGACTTAGAGAACACACTCTCTTATCTCGGATTTTCAGTAGATGATTAGAAACATGTTTTTTTTCCGAGTATCAATCATTAGTACAGCTGAATTAAACTATGTATAAGACCTATTCCTGAAATTAACGTCGTGCCTCACCTCTCTTCCTTCATACTCCAAATGATCACCTTCCCAAACCAGGTATTGCACAGGGCCATGAAGGGCATTGATAGAGAATCTCACTCACATGCCTTGGAGAAGGCCCTCTCTTTTCCTGGCTTGTAAGTAATTGGTAAGAAACACTTTTGTATCTTAGTGATAATCATTACTGCAGCTGAGTTAAACTATGGATAACACCCATTCCTGGAAGTAACTTCATGCCCAATCTCCCTTCCTTCCAACACTTAAGGATTGCCTTCAAAGCAGCTTTTGAAACAGGACCGTGTAGTGCCTTGAGACAGAGTCTCTCACAAGCCATAGAGAACACACTTTCTGATACTGGATTCTAAGTAGATGGTTAGGAACATGTTTGTATCTTAGTGGCAAGAATTACTACAGCTGAGATAACCTAAGCATAGCACTCAATACTGTAGAAAACTTTGTTACAAATCTCCCTTCCTTCCAGGTCCTAAGGATCACCTTCCCAAAGGAGGTTTTGCACGTGGCCATAAAGGGCCTTGAGAGAGAATCTCACTCACATGCATTAGAGAAGGCTCTTTCTTTCCCAGCTTGTAAGTAGATATTAGGAAACATCTTTCTATCTGTGTGGCAATCAGTACAACACTTGAGTTAAACTATGGATAACACCCATTCCTGTAAGGAACTTCATGCCCAATCTCCCTTGCCTCCAAGTGCTAAGGATCACCTTACCAAAGCAGGTTTGCAAACAGGGTTGTGGAGTTCCTTCAGACGGGAACACTCTCAAATTACTTAGAGAACACAGTTTCTTCTCTCGGTTTGTAAGTTGACAGAAAGAAACATCTTTGTATCTGAGTGAATCATTATTAGAGTTCGGGTTACGGTTTGGGTTAGGGTTAGGGTTTTGATTAGCGTTTGGTTTAGGGTTAAGGAGCGGGTTAGGGTTAGGTTAGGGTTAGTGTTAGGACTTAGGGTTCGGGTTCGGGTTAGGGTTCAGGTAAGGGTAGGTTTAGGGTTAGGTTTAGGGTCGGGTTAGTGTTAGGGTTCGGGTTCGGGTTTGGGTTAGGGTCAGAGTTAGTGTTGGGTTAGGGTTAACGATAGTGGTAGGGGTAGGAGTTGGGTTAGGGTTAGAGTTAGAGGAGTGGTAGGTTTAATGGTAGAGTGAGTGTTGGGTTATGGTTAGAGTTACAGTGAGTGTTAGGGCTAGGGGTATCATGAGAGTTAGCCTTAGGGCTAAAGTTTGGGTTAAGGCTAGGTTTATGCTGAGGGTTAGGGTTAGATCTAGCATTATCTTTGGGGTAGAGTAGGGTTAGGGTTAGGGTTCTTGTTAGCATTGTGGGTAGGGACAGTTTTAGGGCTCTAGCTAGAGTTATTGGTAGGTTAGGGTTACGGTTAGAGTTAGGGTTTGGGCTAGGTATAGGTTTAGGGTTAGGGGTAGGGTTAGGATCAGATTTAGGGGTAGTGTTATGGTTACGAGTAGGATTATGACTAAGGTTAGTGTTAGGGTTCAGACATGGGCTAGTGTTGGCCATAATTCTAGGGCTAGGATTTGATCAGGGTTAACGTTAGGGTTAGAGTTAGTGTTGTGTTACAATTAGAGTTAGTGTTAGTGTCATCTCTACGGCTACTTTAGGGTTTAGGTCTAGTGCTAGGGTTGGAGTTAGGATAAGATTTAGGGTTAGTGCTAGAGCTAGGGTTAGGTTTATTTTGGTGATAGAGTTGGGGTTAAGGTAAGTTTAGGTTAGGGGTAGGGTTAGGGCATCGGCTAGGGCTAGGTTTAGGGTTAGCGATAGAGTTACAGTTAGTGTTAAGGCTCGAACTAGGGTTAGAGTTGTGGCTCATACTAGGATAATGGTAAGGGTCAGGGTTAGTGTAGGGCTGAGTTACAGTAAGAGTTAATGTTAGGCTTAGGGGAATGGTTAGGGTTGGGGTTAGGAATGGTCTAGTGTTACGTTTAGGGGTAGTTTTAGGTTTAGGGTTAGGGATATGTCTAGTGTTAGGGTTACAGTTAGAGCCATGGCTACAGACAGGACTAGGATTAGCGTTAGTGCTAGAGCTAGGTCTATATTTATGGTTAGGGTTAGGGTTAGGGCTTGAGCTATGGTTAGTCTTAGGGTTAGAGTTAGGGCTAGGTCTAGGGGTAATTTTGGGTCAGATCTAGGACTAGGATTTGTGTTGGGTTAGGGCTAGTGTTGAGGGTTAGGGTTAGGGTCAGCTGTAGGGGTAGGGGTGTCCTTAGGGCTAGGGTTAGGGTTTGAGTTATGGTTAGGACTAGTGTTAAGTTTAGAGTTATAGCTATGGCTAGGGATATGGTTAGGGTTAGTGTTAGGTCTCGTGTTAGCATTAGGTTAGGGCTAGGGGTAGGATTAAGGTAGGTTAGGGTTAGGGTTATGGTAGAGTAAGTGGTTTAGTGGTAGGTGTAGTGTAGGGTCAGGGATAGTGTTAAGCATCGGGTTAGTGTTAGGGGTATGTGAATGCGTTGTTTTAGTGTTATTGTTAGGTTTAGTATTAACATTAGTGTTTGTGCTAGGGTTAGGGACAGTGTTAATTTTAGGGTTACTGTTAGAGCCAGGGCTAGGGTTAGAGATAAGTCTAGGTTTAGGGCTAGTGCTATGCCTGGGTTTAGGGTTAGGGCTAGGACTATGGTTAATTTCAGGAGTAGGGCTGGGTTAGTGTTAGGTCTAGGGCAATGATTAGCTTTAAGGTTCCATTTGGGGTTAGGACTAGTGTTAGGGTTAGAGTTGCGGCTAGGGTTATGGTTAATGTTAGTGATAGTGCTAGGGTTAGGTTTAGGGCTAGGGCTAGGATTAGTATTAGGGTTAGGGTTAGGGTTAGCGTTGAGGTTGGCTATGTGCTGGGTTACAGTGAGAGTTGGGGTTGCATTAGAGTAAGAGCTAGTGTAATTGTTAAGTTTCGTATTATGGTTAGTGCTAGGTATAGTGTTAGAGTTACGGCTAGGGTTAGTGCTAGTTCAGGGTAAGTGCTAAGGTTGGTGTTGGTTTTATGTTTAAGGCTATGGCTAGGATTAAGTTTAGGGGTATGTATGGGTTAGGGTTTGCCTTAGGGGTAGTGGTAGAGCTGGTTTAGAGTTAGGGTTAAGTTTAGGGGTAGGGGTAGGGGTGGGATTAGGGGTCCATTTGGATTAGAATTAGGTTTATGGTTAGTGGTTGAAGTAGGTGCAGGGCTAGGATTAATGTTAGGATAAGTTTTAGGGTTAATGTTAGGTTTGGGACAGGGTTTATGTTCGTTTATGGTTAGCGGTAGGGTTAGGGTTGGGTTTAGGCTTGAGTTAGTGTTAGGTTTAAGCTTAGCGATGGGATAAGGTTTGGGTTAGGATTAGTGCAGGAGTAGGCATAAGGGTGGGGTTAGGCTTAGGGTTAGGGCTTGTGTTAGTGCTAGGACTGGGGTTAGAGTTAGAGTTAGGGTTGGGTTAGGGTTCGGTTTAGCATAGAAGTACGTGTAGGGATAGTGTTAGGGTTAGGGTTAGGGATAAAGTTAGGGCTAGGGCTAGGGTTAAGGTTATGGCTAGTACTATGTATAGTTTTAGTGTTAGGGATAGAGTTAGAGTTCTGTTTGTGTTTGGGTTAGGGTTAGTTTTATGATTAGTATTCTGGTTGGGGTGAGGGTTGCATTCAAGTTAGGTTTAAGGTTAGGATGAGGTAAGGTTGGGTTATGGTTATGGTTAGGGGAAGAGTAGGTGTAGGGATGGGGTTAGGGTTAGGGTTAAGGTCAGTGGGAGGGGTAGGGTTGAGTTGGGTTAGTTTTAGGGATAGGGTTAGATTTAGGGTTACAGCTAGTGTTAGAGTTGGCATTAGGATCAGAGCCATGGTTAGGGTTAAAGTTTGGTTTATGGTTAGGGTTAGAGCTGAGGTACAGTTAGGGTTAAGATTTCGTTTTGTCTTAGGGTTAGGGCTAGTGCTAGGGTTAGGGTTAAGGCTAGATCTAGGGCTGGTTTATGGTTAGGGTTAGGGCTGGGTTAGTGTTAGGATTAGTACAAGAGTTTGGGTTAAGTTTAGGACTCGGATTAGTGTTAGGGTTAGTGGTATGGTTGGGTTAGAGCAAGGATTAGTGTTAGGGTTCAGGGTAGTGGTAGAGGTAGTGATAGGGTTAGGGTTAGTGTTAGAGTTTGGGGTCAGGTTAGACTTAGGGGTAGGGGTAGGCTAGGATTTAGTGTTATGATTAAGGTTAGGCATAGGGTTAGGGTTAGGTTTAGGTTTAAGATTATGCTTAATATTAGTGTTAGTGTTAGTACTAGGGTTTGGGTTATGGTTAGGCTTAAGGTTAGGGTTAGGTTTAGGGTTAGGTTTGGGTTTAGGGTTGGGTTAGTATTAAGGTCCATGTCACGGTAAGTGTTAGGGTCTGGGTAAAGGCTGTGTTAGGGATGGGGTAGGGTTACAGTTCAGGGTAGGGCTAGTGATCCTGTTAGCTTTGGGTATTGCGTTAGGGTTTAGGCTAGGCTCAGGTCTAGAGTTAACGCTAGGGTTAAGGTTACGGCTAGGGCTTGGGCTAGCGCTAGTTTTCTGGCTTGGGCTAAGCTTAGGTTCAGTTCTACTGCTAAGGTTAGTGTTAGATCTCTTACTACGCATAGGGCTGCGTTTAGGTTTAGTCTTTGAGGTGGGGCTAAGTGTTAGGCCCAGTTTAAGTGTTAGGGTTACAGTTAGGGTTAGGTCTAGGGCTGGGGCTCATGTTAAGATTATGGCTAGGATTAGGGTTAGTGTTAAGGTTAGGGATAGGGTTAGAGGTCGGGTGAGAACAGTGATTAGGTTTAGGTTTGGGGCTGAGGTTAGGTCTTGTGTTAGTGTAAGGCTTGGGTTAAGGTTAGGGCTATAGCTATCATTAGAATTAGATTTAGTGTTAGGTTTAGGTCTATGGTAAGGGTTAGTGTTAGGTTAGGGTTAGTTTTTGGGTTAGGGTTAGAGTTAGTGTTATGGTTAAGGTTAGGGCAAGTGATAGTGCTAGGTTTAGGGTTATGGCTAGGGTTATGGTTAGTCTTAGAAGTAAGGCTAGCATTAGCTTTAGAGCTAGGGATAGGATTAGTGTTAGGGTTAGGATTAGGGTTGGGCTACGCTTGGTGTTAGGTGTAGAGGTAGGGGTGGGCATTTGGTTAGGTTTAGGTTTAGTTGATGAGTAGGTGTAGTGGTCGGGTTAGAGTTGGGATTTCATTAGGGTTAGGGTTACATATTAGGGTAAGGCAGGGCTAGGGTTAGGTGTAACGTTAGGGCTAGGGCTGGGGTAAGAACTACAGTTAAGGTTAGGATTATTGTTAGCATTAGGGTTAGGGTTAGTGTTAGTTTTGCATTAGGGTTAGGGTTAGGGGTAAGGGTAAGGGTAGGGGTAGGGTTTGAGTTGGGTTAGGTTTATGGTTAGAGGTAGGGGTAGGGTTAGGTGTTGTGTTAGTGTTTGGGTTAAGGGAGGTGTAGGTGTAGGGCTACAGTTAGGGTTGGGGTTAGGGTTTGGGTTAAGGCTAGGGTTATGCCTAGGTCTAGGGTTAGGGTTAGGTCTTGGGTGGGTTATGGTTAGGGTTGTGCTGAGAGTTAAGGGTAAGTTTAGCACTAGAGTTAGGGTTAGGGCTAGTTTTCAGATTAGGACAAGCGTTATGGTTAGGGCTAATGTTAGGCTTAGATTTAGAGATAGGGTTAGGACTAGGTTAGTGTGAGTTAGGGTTAATATTTTGGTTAGCAGTAGTTTTAGGTCTACAGTTAAGATTACTGTTAGGGGTACAGTTAACATTAGTGTTTGGTTTAGGGCTAGGGTTAGAGTTAAGGCTACGTTTATATCTAGGCTTAGGGTTAGGGTTTGGACTAGGGTTAGGGTTGGGTTTAGGTCTATGGTTAAGATTAGCGTTAGTGTTACTGCTAAGGTTAGGGATATTGCAATTGTTAGAGTTAGCCTTAGGACCAGGGCTCTGGAAAGGGCTAAGGTTATCATTAGGGCTAGGGCTAGGTCTATAGTTAAGGTTAGGGTTATGGTTAGGGCTGGAGCCAGGGTTAAGTTTAGGGATATGGTTATGGCTATGGTTATGTTTAGGGTCAGGTCTAACGCTAGGATATGTGTTAGGGCTGGGGCTTCTGTGGAGTGTTATGGTTAGATTTAGGGTTATGGCTAGGGCTAGTGCTAGTGTTAGGGTTAGTGCTAGCATTAGGGTTAGTGTAGTGCTAGCGTTTTGGTTAGGCCTATTGTTAGGCTTAGCAGTAGGGTTAGGGCTAGGGCTGGTGTTAGGGTTAGGGTTAGGTTTAGGAGTTTGTTTAGGGTTAGGGTTACCGTTAGGGTATGGTTTGCGTTTGGCTTAGGGTTTGGGATAGGTTTAGGGTTAGTGTTAGAGCTAGGGAAAGGGTTTGTGTTAGGACTAGTTCCAAGATTAGGGCTAGGTTTAGGATTAGGGTTATGGTTGGGTTAGAGTGGGGGTTAGCTTTAGGGTTAGGTTTTCGGCTCTGATTAGGTTCTAGGGTAGTGGTAGGGGTTGGCTTAGGGTTAGGTTTAGGGTTTGGGTTAGGGTAGGGCTATGGTTATGTTTAGGTTTGTTTAGGTTTAGGATTAGGGTTAGGGCTAGTGCTAGGGTTAGGGTTTGGGCTAGCATTAGGTCTAGGGCTAGGAGTAGGGTAGTGTTAGCGTTAGGGTTAGGGTTACACTAAGTGTTTGGGTTAAGGTTACGGGTAGGGGTAAGACTACGGTTAGGGTTAAGATTAGGGTTAAAATTAGGAGTAAGTTTAGGGGGGAGGTCTAGTTTTAGTGTTATACTTAGGATTATGGTTAATATTAGTGTTTGTGCTAGTGTCAGGGTTCTGCTTATGGTTAGTGTTAGGGGTAGGGGTAGGGTTAGGCTTCAGGTTGGATTTGGGAATAGGGTTAGGTTAGGGTTGAGGTAGGTGTAGATGTAGGGCTAGGATTAGTGTTAGGGTTAAGGATAGGGTTAGAGTTAGGTTTTGGTTAGGGTTAGAGTTAGTTTTATGGTTAGGGGAGTGGTATTTTAGGGGTTAGGTTTGCGCTATACTGAGGTCTAAAGTGAGGGATAGGAATATGGTTTGGGTTACGATTAGGGTTAGCTTTAGGGTTGGATTAGTGTTAGAGTTAGAGTTAGGATTAGGGTTAGCCTTAGTGTTTGTGCTAGAGTTAGGGATAGGGTTAGTGTTAGGATTAAAGTTTGGACCAGGGCTCGGTTTAGGGATAGGTTTAGGGTTATGGCTAGTGATAGGTCTAGGTTTTAGAGTTAGGGCTAGGGCTAGGATTAGTTTCAGGTGTAGGGCTGTGTTAGTGTTAGTTCTAGGACAAGGGTTAGGGGTAGGGTTACAGTTAGGGTTAGTGTTAGGGCTAGGGTTCGTGCTAGGTTTAAGGTTACTGCTTGAGCTGGGGTTAGTGTTAGGGATAAGTCTATGCTTAGGCTAAGTGCTAGGGCTTGGGTCATTCTTAGAGTTAGGTTAGTTTGGGTTGGGGTTGGGTTATGGTAATGGTAAAATTTAAAGTTAATGGTAGGCATAGGGTTAGTGTAGGGGTAAGTGTAGGGTTACTGTTAGAGTTAGTGTTAAGGTTAAGGCTAGGGATAAGGTTACGTCTAGGGCTATGGTTAGAGTTAGTGTTAGAGCTATGGATCAGGTAAGAATTAGCCTTCACTTTAGGATTAATGTTAACATTAGGTTTAGGGTTAATCTTAGGGTTTATAACACTAACCCTAAGCCAAATTTAGCCCTAACACTAACACTATCCCAAACCCTAAAACTAGCCCTAGTGCTAACTCTAATATTGTGCTTAACACTAACCCTCACTGTACTGTAACCCTAAGCCAACTCTAACCCTAACGTTAAACCTAGTCCTAGCCCTAGCCCTAGCCCTAACAATAACCCTAACACTAGCATAACCCTAACTCCAACCCTAATCCTAACACAAACACTAACCCTACTCTTGCTCCTATCCCTTCCACTGCACCTAACCCTAATGTAACCCAACACTAATGCCAAACCTAACCCTAATCCTATGCATAGACCTAACCCAAAACCAAGCTCCAGCCCTAACCCTAACACTAAATCTGGCCCTAAGCCCAGCCATAAAGATAACTCTTTCCATAACACTAACCCTAAAACTAACCCCACCCCTAACCCTCACCCTAACCATTCACAAATCCAACCCTCA